>NC_073734.1:9398228-9700589 GCF_023634155.1 Falco peregrinus
GAACAGATGGGAGAAGCCTCGGCTGACGATCTTCCACAATCCCTGGTTAGTTCTCTAAATCCCACCCTCCTGTCACTCCCCTCATCACTGTCGTCTTTGTGCTAGACAGCTTTCTCCACCAAACAGGTGTTACCTGCACCAACTTCAAGAAAACCATCACAGAAGCAGGGTGGGAAGGCAACAAGGCATCCTGGATACTGTCATACATGATGCCACAGTGTCCCCAGCAGCTGGGAGAAGCAATTACAGGAGAAATCCTACTTGGTCTCTACAGCTGCCAGAAATGCACAAACAGGTATGTACAAGTGCCCAGCCTGAGCTGCCAGGCTTGCTGCAAAAGCGAATACAGGACAGGAGAGGGAAAGGAGGTGAGGTTCACTCCTGCCCTGATCCATGCTGCTGTGGGATGCACACTGGAGGGCAGGCCACATATGAAATGCATCATCACTGAAAAGAGCTTCATGTTTCTGATACCAGCTCTCCCCAAAGGAAAATGTCCTGGGTAAAGTCTCAGGCTGTCAAAACTCCCACAGCTAAGGAATGCTAGACTAGCAAAAACCAACTTTACCCTTCAGAAACTGTTTAAGAGTTCCTCCTTTGTACCATGTAGGAGGAACTGCAGACCTGATTTATTTAGCTGAAGACAAGCCAGTATGGATGACATTTAAAAGTTTTGCTTCCCAGCCTTGATGGCATGACTAAGGGAAACAAGCCAAGGTGCTGTATCACCAGCATTGCCACACCTGCTAACATGGTCAGGTCTGAAAAGAGTAGGTTCATCATCATTTGTGCATTGGACCCTCTGATTACATGGCTGTTGAGTGCAGGTAGAAAAAAGTTCCTGCATTTCAGGTTGCTTGGATGAGGTAGACCACTGCCCAAAGCAGTAAAGCAGTAGGTTACTGCTTTAAAAAATAACCAACTACCAGAACTGGTAAGTCTGCTCTGCCACCCCTGCAGCTAAAAACCATGAGGGATGTCTTGAAAGATCATGAAATTGATGCCAAATACATAACATAAAAAAATGAATAAAAGTCAACTGGCTGGAGATCGAAATTCATCTAACTCCATGTTTAAAGTCACAATTCTGCTATGAACTCTGAAGTTGAGCAGGACGATCTTGACCTGTTCAGAGAGTATGGGATGGGACAGAAAAACTGTGGCCAGAGACAGGTCTGACTGGATGGGCCTCTTCCTCAGCACTGGGGCTGCAGTTCACAGGAGGACTGATGTCCTAGCAAGAATACATCCCATTAGACTGCCTTTGGATGTCTCTAATTGATTATTCACAAAGGAATTACATGAGTTTTCAAAAAAGGTGAGGCCATCCCCTGCTGCTTATATGGCCTCCAGGGCTACCGATGTCCAAGGGGCACTTCAAGGTGACCTCCCACTACTCTGTCTTGTTAAGGCTGAGCTTGCAACTCACTCAAGGATCTGGAAGTGTTCGAGTTTTGGGTAAGAACTTTTTTACATTTCTCTTCAACTTCTGGAGGCAGGCCAGAGACTCAGAAACAGCTTGACTAGGACAACATCATCTTAGTGACAGGTATGATTAACAGCGCTAAGTCAGTGGCAACGTTTCAGTAAGAAGAAGTTTGACTCTTTCTCCGGCTGTACTGCAGGGCAAAGCAGCAAGCCAGGAACAAGGCACTGCCTGTCCTCCGTGTCAGCAGTGCCCAGCGGGAGTCCTTTGGAGCACGAAAAAGGCTGGCTGTGTCTGGATATGGGAATTAGAAAGGGTCTGTATACCAAATGCTGACCACACCAGACAGAAGCATTTCCTCTCTTAGTACATAGACAGGTAAGGTGAGCTTCCTGGGGATGTAACATCCATGAAAGGAAATAGATCCCAGGTCCACACACAGTGCAAAAAAAAATTTGAATTTGGCCCACGGCAAATTGCTGTATAACACTACTTATTCTGCTCCCCTTTGTTATTGTCCACTAATATTTTTCATCATCAGCTTTCAAATATGTGGAAATCTGCTCAGCATGGTGGGCTATGGTGAGCAGATAGGAACAAGACAGAAAGAAAGAAAAATCAGATTGTTTCCCTATACAAGTGGTCAACTCCCTCTTACTCAGCTTGATTAATCTGAGATGTGCACCACCACAGCCCTTGGAAGAGAAACCTTACAAACCTCCTTTCTCACAAAACAAAGGCTGCCTGCTGAAGTGTTCAGGTACTCAGTTACATTCAACACAAGCTAATTCACTTATCTTCAACAAGTGGGCTATTGATTTTTTTGCCTGATTTCTAAGCTGCCCGGGGCTTTCTGAAGTGCAACAATAGCATCCTGCATTTAAAAAAGAAAAAAAAAAAAAAAAAAAAGGAAGAAATACAGTGGAAAACATCCCTTTTACAGTGGAAAACATCCCTTTGCTCATCAGTAATTAGCATGACTTCATGTTTGCTTACTTCTGTCAGTATATGCAGCATAGCAATGGTTTAGGAAACTTTTACAATCCTGTTTCACTTGTCTCTGCTATATAACTTGATACCATAAACTTCATCCTACTTATTTCTGGCCTGAAAATACTGCAGACCATTCTCCTCCATCAAAAGAAATTGTCCAGTTGCTAGGAGTCATTTGCTAATTGTGCTACCCATATCCTTTCAGAGTCACAGAGTCAGACTCTCATGGCTTTTATGGTTACCACACACAGTCAAGAATTAAATGGGATGTGACTCATGCAATTGTGGTAAAAATATTAAATTTTAAAAATAGATTTAAACCCATAAGTTGTATCTCCTACTATGATACAAGTATACCAACTGAACTACATTTGAGAATTCAGACTTCTACAAGTTTATATAAGAAAGGTGTATCATTGCTTTTGCTCCTGTCAGTACACAGAAACGCTGAAATGCATATTCATATTTATTCACAATTTCAGGACTTAGATACAAATGAACCACAGGAAAACTCATAGCTTTTGAATGTGCCAAATGAGCTTTGTCATTTGCAAGATGAAATATGCTTGTGAGTATTTTTTTACCTTTTGTATTTGAGCTTTAAGATAAATTTAGCCTATGTTTTTGTAAGCTGTTGTCAGTGCAGGTCATGTACTGTTATTATAAAGCCCATAACAGAAAAAGAACTTAATTTACAGAATAAAGCCTTAATAAATATGACTGGATATTGTATTGCTGAAAACAGATTTATGGATAAAACTGGTCTAGTAAGCCAATATACTGTAATTTTTCTTTTCAGTAAGAATATTCTTAACAGTAGATTGTAGTTTTGAGAGATGGGTTCCTACACAGGTGAAACAGTCCTAATTTTACGTACCAAAGAGGAAGTGACAACCATAACCCTTGGTCCTAAAGCACAGTGGACAAACAGCTAACTAAACAGAACTGTCAGGAATCTTCCAAGCCAGGCTTTTCCTCACACTTTCTTGCTGGGGGAATTTTCTTTATTTTTCCCCCCGTTTTGCCTGCTACCTAAAGTACAACACTACTGGAAATTGATATATAAATGGGGCCCACTTACATATCTATTAGATAGAATTCTCAATCCCACTCTGCTTTTTATTTCTAGCAATACGCTCCCCAGTCTCCAAATGTGGAATCTCACGGTCTTTTTGCTTCACCTCAAGCTTCTAAATTGCAACTGAGAATAAAAACATTTCCCATCCTGTCATGTCCTACTAGAGAGGGATGGTGCTGCATTTTGTTTGACAAAGACAACGACAGTGACAGCTTTAGAAAGCCTGACATGCAGCAGCTCTGACCTGTGTGAGCTCTGACAGTATCACACAGAGATCTTTCCATTGAAGAAGTCCATATACCATGTGGGCTGTTCCCAGTGCTGTCCCCCAATGTATTCAGAAGTTTCTGCAGTATGAAGGGGGAGTCAAAGAGGACAGTCTTTTCACTTGAACAAGGGATGTGCTTCTTCCTACCAACCATCTATCCTTGCCAGTTTGTTACTTCAGCTCTGCTTCCAACTCTTTCCATTGCCTCTTTATTTGCACATTTTTCAATTTTTCACAAACTTAAAGTGTATATACCCAGCTGGTCCATGGCACCAGTAACGCTACAGCCAAGCCAGACAGGAGCTGAAGCAATGCATGATCCTCCAGTCGATACCTGAAGGTGGGGGGAGGAATCTGTCAACTGTAATACAGTTCTAGTAAAGATATCTCCTCTGTTCCCTTTGTCAAATTGACACACACAGATATTTCAATCTATACTTCATGGTTAAAATTGATCCTAGTTGAGAGGATATGTGGCTTGATCAAACTTGTGTAGGACTGAATCAAACAGGATTGATGACAAAAAACTACCTGCTTTAAAAAAGAAGGAAGTTTTTCTTATGGTAACAGGGAGTTGAAGTTTTGGTGAGGGACAGACAGGACAAAAAAAGCTCTAATATGACAAGTTTAGAATAAGTAACCCAAATATCACTAAAACCAGGTAATATATAAACATAAATATAAATTATATATCTATATATATATATTTCTGTGGCTTTGAAAATGGTGACCTTTTACACTGTGTTTAAAATCTATGTGTTTTCAATTCCTTCCCTACTGTGCCAACAACTCTGTGCCTGTGGAGGGATGTGAGAGTGTGTGTGAGCGTATGTGGGTCTTTTAAGACCTGATAAGCTCTGCTTATTTAGAATAAAGTCCTGAAATATATAAAACCATAAGCACAATAGAATTTTTGGAGTGGCAATCCAAAATAATTGTGATTCAACAGCATTTATCAGAGATAAAAAGGTAAAACTCAAAATTGTAAAACTATGATTACAGAAGCATTGCATTTAGATTAAATTTAATATAAAAAAAGACTGGTTTTATCCCTGTGTAGTCATAACATAATGTTAACTGGATCATAATTCTCATACAAAGGATCTGACCAGACAATTAGCATGTTAATAGTTTGGCAAACAATCTTAAACTTAGTGAATATTTCACAGCCAAGACTCATAGGCACCTTCTAGCAAAGACTTAGGTCCCCAAAAACATTTTTGGGTATCAAGTCACACCTTTACATTATTGTACATCAGAGCTTTAAAAGATAAGTTTAAGAATATATTCTGTAACTAAGGTGTACTCTGAAAACAATTTGAATAATTGCCATAAGGGAAAACCAGGGTTGCCAACCCAGTTTCAATATTCTTCCTGTCATAAATTTGCTTGATTCAGCTTCTTCTCCCACTAAACTGTACTTGGCTGTTTTTTGACGGTCATTTTGTATCTTCATGCCAAAGAAAACAATTAATTTAAATCATAAAAAAACCAAAATGGTGGTGTAAAAAAGTCATTTCACATTGGTTCTGGACCTAGAGTAAGATATGCTGGTTTGGGCTAAGATCCTGAAAGCAGCATAGCATTACAGCGCTGCAGCAGGGGCGGAGGAATCTCAGGCTTATCCAGAGAAATATTAAGAAGAAGATGAGAGAGAGAATAAAGCTTCTGTAAAAAACAATAGGATCAAATGGAAAACAGAGATGTAAAACTACATATGATAATTCAGGTAACATATAAATTTAGTAATAAATTTGGTACTCATGATAAAAATAAGAACCTTGATCTACAGGCATTCTGAATGCCCTTCTTTGAAGATAAGGATGGGCATTCAACTCCTGCTGAAAATCTGACATGACCAGAGCACTGGGACTAGTTTGCTACCTCCAAACACACAGGGCTGATGGCCCAGCAGTGACCAACTCCCACTTCCCTTTAGCAGAATTACAGTTTTGCCTCTGTATTCTTCCTGTAGTCTTACAATTACTATCCCATTTCAGTCAGAAAACAGGTGAGCACATGAAATATTTGGTATAAATATAAATGTTATTATTTGTCCTTCCATAAGGATTTCTAGATAAGAACCCTTAGGATCCAGTCCTAGAAGTTCCAGTCTATTAATCATCAGCAGGAGGTCTAACAAGTTATAAAATTGTGAAGTATAGGCATATGTCTAACCAGTATGGATTTTGGCAAAATAAAAAACCAGAAGATGTTCTTCAATCCGTTATTGCCCACAAATGCAGGAAAAGACAATACAATGTCAACATTTGCCAACCATATACCACAGTAATCTCCTGTAGAACTAGTATAAACTGAGATTCTAATCTCTATAAACCATTGAAAAACGCAGTTTTATTAACAGCATCTATAGTGTGCCCAAAAAAGATTTAAAAATGGATAGGAAACAATGACCCTTGAAGGGATAAAAATGTTACAAAGAGATAGTTCAGGTAACCATTTAAGACCATATAACAAAACTCAATGAGGAAACTTACCACACCTAATGTATCATTCAAAAAACCGTGTCAAAACAATCTCATGCAGGAATATTTAGTCCAGTTACATATGCATGAATCATGTTTCAACATTAGGCAGGTAAATTGTATGCGCAATTTAGCTGAATAAATGATATTTCAATTTTGGAAACCTAGAGCAAGGAGTCCCTGTTCTCCCTCCTTGCCATTCCCCTCAGGGTAAATGCAAACCCAGGCGAAGAAGGTGATGTCAGAAAAATGTGCAACTTAGAAACACGTATCTCTATTTCAAAAGTGACTAAGGCAGTTGGAAGTTTAAATACCACTGAAATTTGGTAAGATTCAGGAGCTTAATTT
The DNA here is from genome assembly GCF_023634155.1 of Falco peregrinus. NCBI lineage: Eukaryota > Metazoa > Chordata > Aves > Falconiformes > Falconidae > Falco > Falco peregrinus. The sequence goes on from NC_073734.1 coordinate 9,404,828, forward strand.
TTAAATTAGGAATTAGGCTCACAAAGACACAGGTTTTAGGCACCACTAACTATTTTCAAAGGAGTTTAGAAACCTGAAAAGGAAGCTATGGGCCTAACGGTGTTTTCAAAAGCATGTGTGCAGTGCAGTGCCTTACCTTTCCGGGCTGCTTGAATTTTATTTTGAAAATCAGGAGATCCTTACCTGCAGCTCCAAGTGCCGAAACCACTTACTTGATAACAAAGTATCTAATAATTGAGGTGTATCTGCTACATTTTCCAAAGAACACTGAACGCACCATAAGGAAGTCAAGGACTAGCAGATGACTGCTTTCTGAGTCTTTCATTGTAGTTAAAGGAACTACCAAAAAGACCCTCATAACCCTTCCACCTATGCTAATATGGTATCTGTGAAAATCTTAGAAATGAGTTATCAAGTTAAAAACAAGTTTTATAAAACAGAACCAACTTTCATGGTACAAAGTAAAACTAAAATTCTAAATTTCCCAGTGCCTGAAAGACAGCCCCTTAACAGGCTCCCACTCTAGGTCTTAACTGATGTTCAGTTGACGCTGCACATTTATACACAACAGTGAAACACGGATGCTTTTGCTAACAAAACAACTGAATGGCATAGCCAAGCACAGCATGGCATTTTAAACCGAGCAGTGTACTCAAGAGCTGAGATCTGCATAGTCTAATACTCCTAGTATTAATCTCACCTGTCTCTACTTTCCCACAGAGAAAATATTTAAACAATCAGTTAATGAAACCATGATTACATAGCAACTTCAATTTTTTGTTCTTTCCAAGCTGCTGATCACTACTCCAGTTTGCAATTTTCATCACAATTTTTTCAGCCTATGCTTATGGGTGTATTAATGCATCCCCTTGCCTTATTTTAAATTATTACACACTTTTGCATTATGAAGTTTGTTTTCAATTAACTGAGGATTTCTGTTTTACTGCTTTACTTTTCCCTGCTCCCTGGTTACACAGATGTCAAGGAAGGGCCTATACCACAACCTTTGGACTGCCTGATTCCTGACTGCAACGTACAGTGATATGGGAGAACAAGAGGATGGGACTTGGTTTCTGATTCATGCGAGGTATACACACAGGCAGGACGCAAGTCCTCTTTCTACCAACAGCAAACTTTTTCCAGATAACTTGTTCCATGTGGATGCTGCATTGCTAATGTAAATTTCAGGGGTGTCCATTTCTCAGCACTGATCATCACAGCTGCAAGCTACAAAAAGACATTTCCACAACTGGTGGCTTGTTGGCAGTTTCCTATCACATTTCTGACAATCCCTGGCCAGAGCTAACACTGATGACTACTATCCTGCATATCATTCTGATTGACTTTAAAGGGAATACAGAAGGATGCAAGTTGGTGTTCAACATCTGGCTTAATCTATACTCAGTTATAGGTCTCATTTTCCTTTTAAGAATGCTGTCGTGGTGCTGAAAAAGAGCACAAAGATCTTGTGTGATGCTGTCTATTGCTCTGAGCTAAACAATTACCAATGTAGTCAATAGCCTGCAAATCTAAGGCATAGATTTCTGTGTTTCCTGGGACCACCCTCAACTATGTTGTTGTTGTGTGGTTAAGAATCATTTTTACCAGAAATAATTTATCGAATATTTAGGAAAAGAACAACACAAAAGCCAGTATTTACTCTTTTTTTTTTCCTAAATAAGCATATCACATGGGTAGTGGAGGTGGATATATGTATATGCACATATGTACATGCAATAGGCATTACAGATAGAAATAATACTGAACAGACATCTGCCTCACAGGATGCAAAAATCCTTCCCTTCCAAAAACCGTAACAAATACTTTTTAAAAACCCGCAAGTAAACAAAAGTAATGTCAGCATCTCATATTATTTATGATTTTCTAAAAGTGGCAAACCCCCCTGATTTTGGTAGAATAACTTCATACTGTAGAAGAGAGATGGAGAAATTACTATTAAAAACACTCATTTGAACGCACAGACATACCCTTCCCCCTCCACCTTAGAATGTGTCTGTCTGGGGGGAAGGGGACAGGGATGACGGGATTCATTACACACAGCCATCTCCTTCAGGCAGAAAGGTTTACATTTGCATCCAGCTAAGTTAAAACTGTCCTTCAATTCTTCAATGACTAAACATCACCGTTTATTAAATCTGAGTATAATTTCAGTAGTAACTACAAGGTGCTAGAGACTATCAACACCCATTAGTATAGACCAATGCCAAAAAATTTGCAAGAACACCTTCTCCATAACTAGTAGTTTTGCAAGAAATATATGCACTACAGGACTGTGTAACAGTGCTGCAGTTTCCCAAGGGTTACACATTACATTCTAGGAGAGATCTATGGAAACACCACGAAGTCTGACTTACCTAGTTGCATTTGTCTTTTGCATAAAAAAGTGACTCTGACTGAACTAATACTGCCTTGATACCCTCCTTTCTCTTAAAAAAAAAAAAAAAATCAATATTAAAGTCAAGCTATGTAGTATACCAACAGGTGACATTTCCCAGTGAGGTGAATATTGTTTATAGTACTCTCAAGTCTGAGTGATTGCTTACAGGTCTTCCTCAAGATGACTAGCTCATGAATCATCTTTGAGCTTGTATTTCACAAAAATCAAGATGATGAGTCTTACTGAGAAACAAAAGATAATTAAGGTCACAAGTGGACATCTGGGGGTCAGACTGGATAGCATTATGAATGCATATTTCTGTATATTCTGCATGGTTTTCTATAATTTGAACTTAGCCTTCACTGAAAGCTAAAGCAGCAGGACATAATTTAAACTCTGTTTATATGTTCCATTTACACTACCTCTGCTTCCCCTGTGTCAGACCTTACAACAGCAGGATCCGCTGCGTATGAACGGTACACAGGTAAAGCAGACAAATGTCCATCAGTGAGTAGGTTAATACCACTAAACTGATTCAACTTGAGAGCAACTTGTTTTTTAACCCACACTTCAGGAGGTGTCTACGTGGTATCTAATATGTATGAGCCTCTATACACCATGCAGCATTTACAGCGCATTTTAAAAAGCTACTCCTTTTATAAGTTAAAACCTACAATACATTTTTAACCAGTTCTTGAGTATTCTAAAAGGAAATGTTTTCTGTTTCCAAGCCAGAACTGGTCATTTCTTCTACAGAATATGATGTTTGAAAATCAGTTCTTCCTATTATAGATTTCTCCCTCAGCTTGAAGAAAATCCATGATTCCCTAAACATTGGTCTTTGAAAGCACATTGACTAAAATCTTCATGCCTAATTCATGAAGTGTAGTCTGGAGATTAGTGGAGCTGGACATAGACCAGGAATACTTTATCATATTCTAATAAGCAGAGGCTGAAAATTGCATTTCTAAAGCTACAGTATTAAAGGGCACACTGCAAAACATGACCCAAACATAACTCAGTAGTTCTACACTGTCTGTAAAGGCTTTGATATGATAAAGTATGCTGACGAGGGGAATAAACACAACTAGAAATTTCTGTATTTAAGAAGAGGGGGAAAACCAGCAAACACTGTATGTATACATCAAAGCATATACTGTATATTATAAACTCATATAATGTGATCCCAATGGAACAACCCTTGTACTGTTATCGATTATTTGAACACACCATGGAGCATCATTGCAATAACATAAAATTAGGCTTATGTAGCAAATGTGACAGTAAAAAACGCTAGTAAAAATAGTCTGTAAGGCTAATGTAATCATTACCATAAAATTCATAGTGACATCTTGCCATACAATACCGCAGAAAAATATGAAAATTAAAATTACTAGAGGAGAAACATTAATATTTTTTACTTATGGTGTTTGTGTTATTTAAAAAGTAAATTGCTCAACACTTCTTTTTTGTTTGTTTGGGGTTTTTTTGTTGCAACATAACTAGATTAAAAAAGGAATTACATACACCAAGGTTTCACATACACCAAGGTTGCAGAGGCATCCACAGTGATTCCCACTCACCCAAGCATACGCACACCTCCTGAACATTATTACTCTGGCACCCATGCCTGGAAATTTGTAGCATTTCCTGTCCCCTATGTCTCTTCCCTGTTTCTTCACATCTTAAAACCTCCACCAAAGCCCAGCCCTATTTACAGGCTGCATCTCCAGACTTGGTACCTTGGTCTGTTCCTGGGAAATCTATAAATAAGCAGAATCAAGATGTTGCTAACTTGGGGAACCAGTGCCATGTTCTGTAATTGTGCTGACTGCTTGGTACACAGGTAACTCGATTGCGCAAAGCATGAATACTACCTATAAACCAAAAAAAGGTAGTATAAACTGGGAAAACCACTAAAATTACCAGTACTTATGTTCACAGCAGTCACCTGTTGTTACTGACACTTAATATCCGATTACCTCTTGTTTCATCTGTATGTTTAAGACAGGATTTCACCAAGTGACTTGCCGAATATTCCCAGGAATAAAGATGAACTTTTTTAAAAAGCAAGTACTCTCCTCTATTGTCTAGAATTGCTGCAAGGTTTCCATTTTCCACTTTAGCAATGGTCATGGTACACACAAATCTTGAACAGGCAGGATGTTTTATCAAAAAAAATATAAAGAGAAAGAACAAAGAACTATTTGGTCAGAGCTGCAAGACTTGGAATGAGTGAAAACCATCAGTCACGGTGACCAACAGACCCTGGCAGTATAAACAAGGTAGAAATGATAGTCAATAAAATCACAATTAGGTACACCGAGTGTCAGCGTTCCTGTGTGCTCACAATCAAGGAAATCAATAACTAACACTGAAAATTCTCCACTATTTGCTTTTGTTTTACATTTTACGTTGATTTTTTTATTTGGCTTCCCCAGCTGATTCCACCGAGAGTATCTTTAATAAAAAGCAGTTCCAATTACTGCCCAATGCTGCAACAGGAACTAAGTGCAAGAGAACTAGGTAGGCCTACGGGTTACTATTGAAATCAAAGTGGAGGGAGTAAACCCATCAGGTTTAAAATAGGTTAAGAGATTGGATGCTGTTCTTCACACCCAGTCAATTTGTAGTAAGGAAGTTCTATAAGCCAGCAGCTTTTATTGCTCCGAAGCTCCTTGCCACTAAGAGTCCTCAGTGTTAGAAACCTACAGAAAATTAATCTACCTGATAAAAATTTACAAGTGGCATGTCTCATGACAAAAAAACAACAGAAATTCACAGTAAAAACAACAACTGTTACTACTTCCAGGAAATAATTTCTCACTCTGTTTACTTGCAGGCTGCATACTACATCTTTCTGAGTACTTTCCAAACATGCATATATCCAAAGGAATTCAAGCAGCTCTGAGTTTGCCAAGAATGCATACAACTGCATTGGGTAGTTTATTGAAAAATAGCTCTTTTAATAATCCTTCAGCATTACCTCCAGGAATTTTCAGATACACCTACACACAAATCACACTGATGATTTTGTTAGAGTAACAGTTTGCCAACAAACACAAGCTTTCTTACTGTATCTTCTAAATTTACTGGTTTCATTCCTGTAGTGATATCGAGCACAAACTTCTTTAGGTTTCCTCATTCTAAACATCCATCATCCTTAGGCATATCAAAGAACCCCTCTCCAAGTGTACAAACATTTAAGTGTTGAAAATGGATGGCTGTAGAATAGACCTTTAATTACCATAGGAGTAAAAAATGTAAGCTGCTTTAACATTTCTTCAGGTATATTTTTATTAGCAGTGTGCATGCACCACCCACCTCTAAAAACTGCTTCGTATCTTTTGGAAATAGTCATTTCTAGACAGGTTTTTTACCTTATTTAAGATAAGCATGTAAATGCACACATAAAGACAGACACTTAATGATTTCCAGTGGCTCCTGACAGCAGTCAGTTCCTATATTTTAGAATATTGTACACTTGTATGAGAAAGGCTTTGGCAGAAGTTTTGTGGCACAGCACAGACCAAGAAGTGTCCTGCCTTTTGCATAAATATAAAATCCTTAATCTTAAACTGCATAAACACAAGATATCATCCATAATAAATGCCCTTCTCTATCTGTGACATATCATCATGCTGTTTTCCATACATAATAGGTACAAATCACACAATATGTGAAAAGAAAAAAACAGCATTTTGCCTGATCACTGTCTGTTTACAGTAATCAGAGAGAAAAAGTAAATTACTCTTATGACATTTTATAGCTTGTTTCCAATCAATAAGACAGTTATTCTGAAAGATTCACATAAGTTTAGAATCAATTATGAATGGAAAGGAAAATGAAAAAAAGGTGAATATTACTGGCTTGAGATTTGCTCATTTGAGAGTTGTATTTTTTCCATCTTGCCAGGCTTTTGTAAGTGATGCAGCATGGTTAAGGTCTGTAATAAAGGCTTCTACAGAATTATTCACCATCCTCAGGAATCAGCCTGGTAACTTGAGCATATTTATTTCTAAAACACATCTACTGAATTTTCCGTGAATATTAGATGTTAAGGATATTATTTTTCAGCTGCATTATATACTACACTACTGTGAAATACAGCTCTTGCTACAGACAGCCTTTCTTCTTTTATTTTATGGTCCTGAAAAATATATCATTAAAATATTTAGCACACACAAATAAAAAAGGGGAAAGTATTGAAAGATATAATAATTGAAACTCAAAACAATAACCACATGAAATACATTTTAATTTTAAAAGCATGCCTTTAGTTCTGTGAGCAAGTGATCATAGTGGAGAAAGGGGACAAGGAGCTCACACTGTAGTGAGCGTAAATGAAATGAGTGAGATGTCATTAAAAGTTTTCTAAATGTCAAAATGTCCTTGGGGTCACTGGGGGGAGAGAGACAAAGGGAGACAGTAAGTCACTTTATGTGGTTGTTCTCAGCAATTGTGTTCTGCCTTTAAAGTCAGATCTTGTTCTTTTTTAGAACAAGGGCAGAAAAATGGGTACAAAGTGGATACAAAACAAACCATATTGAAATGAGGCTCCTCTTTAAGTTGACACAATTCTTTCATAATAAATACTCCACACAAGCCTCCTACCAACTGTGGTTACCATTTGGCCCCATAGTTCATGTTTTTTTATAACTAAAGCAGAGTTAATCATAACATTGCTTGTACCTTTTTTGACACCCTAAGTAATATTTCTAACTTTTAAACATTCACCCACTTTGGATCTTTTACCATGTCAAACAGGAAGAAGGTTCTGCATTTCACAGTACTGAAAGTCATCTTTCTTCAGCCTCTAGTGCCCCCAGAATGTTAGAAAGTATCTCTCACCATCCAAATAGATAATGTTTACAGGAATTAGCTTTTTTTTTTTCTTGAGGGGGATGGGGGACGGGACGGCACTAGGAGAGAAAATCACCTTAATTTTAACGATGATACATAAGTCATTCATGTACAAATCACAATTCTACATAAAATATTTGACCCGAAAAATTGGGGTTCCAGATTCCACAGAAGCCATGCTGAGGAGGTGACCTTATAAAGTAATTTGAACTTATTGCTTTTGCTTTTACTAAGGGCATTAGAAAGAAGAATAGCAGTTGGAATTACAGCTCCTGAAGAAAAAAAAACGGAAATCTTATTTTCTCGCATTTTCATGGATAGATTTGTCTCATAAACCAACATCTCCACAGACACAAGCCCAACAGAACTAATGTAACTCCATCAGTAATGCACAACTAGCAACATGTTGTGGGTTATCTTTCCTATGATTATCCACCAAGAAAACAAGATGGTTCCAGTTTTGCACTATATTTTAAATTTTAACAGTATCCCTGCCAATCCCAGAGCAACACAGAGACAAATTTAAATCAATGTGATCTCAAAATCCTCTCTTTATGAACCAATTCTTACATTTTCTATTCAAATGAGGAATTAAAATGAATCCAAATAAGCTATTTTCACCACATAATAATGGACAAAAAGATATTCAGATTTATAATTATTTTGCATCTCCCCCAAAATAATGAAGAATCTTATAGATGGAAAAAATAAGTAATGCCCTAGCAAGTTCTGCTTTAAGAAAGTGCACACTGAAGTCTTAAGGCCTACTGCTAATGAAGGGAAAAAATGCAAATTAGAGGACCAAATGACAATGCCTTCATTTGTCAATATATTTAGTAATAAAACCACAAACACAAAATCAGAGTGTAAAATCGCCATGTCTTTTGAACTCTCTCTGTTTGAATACTCTGCCTGAGCCCCCTGTTCAAAACTATCCACACTCACAGGTGGGAGGACCTTTATTTGCAATAGAGTTATGCCTGATAGCATGCCTATAGGAGCTGCTGTTTAAAATATCAAATATCACAATACCCATAATGTAGCTTTAAGACTTAGAAATATGGGAGTCATAAAACTTCGCCTGTTCTCAGACATTTGAACACATTGTTTATACTCAGGTTTCTTCTGCACAATTCTTTGCAACCTCAGTGATAGATTGTGATAGAAAATTTCTGGCAGTTTAGTCTCATGATAAATGTCTTTTCACTAAATTCTCTCTGTATGCCTCTTAAAGGAACATAAGTTCTATAATTCTAGTCTGAGCGGAAACATTTTTGTATTTTATTATGAGTATTTATATCACATTAACATGAACATGCAATATTTATTTCTTTCCTGATTCCTTTTTGTGCAACTTCTCATAATCCTTTAGCTGCTTTGGCATTAACTACTAAAATGCTAGAATGACAACCATGCCATGGAGCAACTTGGCTTAAGTAGAATTAATGTGCAAATGCATCCCCGACAGACTTTCCAGTGTGAACTGAGACCTCAAAGGACTTTCAACAATGTCAAAAGAGCACTTGTGTGGAGAAGACACACAGCACCTCCCTGTTTGGTGATGAGACACTAACCAGCTTTAGTTCTGATAAGATGCTTTACCTGAGGTATTCAATTACATCCCTACCAGACTGTGCTGAAGGAATATTTAAAGTCTGCTTTGCCCTTGACTCTTGATTCTGCATGTCAAAAACACTTAACTCAAACCCTTTTGGATTACCAATACTGCATTAAGTTCATTGACTCCTGTACCAGATTATCCAGGCCCAGATGAACTGATATCACACACAGAGATATTGATGCTGTTTCAATATTACACAAAACCAGCACAGCTTTACAAACATTTTAATTTGGGGGGGAGGGTGGGTAGGCTGGGAGAGAATAAACAGATTTCTCACAAAACCTGCAGCCAAGTATTTTATGGAACCCTTTCTTGAAATGACTGTGGAAATTCAGAAATTTAGTGAGATAGATACATTCTCAAGAAAATGCTCTTATTTGAGAATTTCTGGTTTATGAAGCCATGGAACTGTCCACACTAATCTACAGCTCCCCTTGCTGGGTCAGCTGCTGAATTGCATTCAAGCAGTGACAAAGTATTGGAAACATTTAGACTTACAAAATGTGCATCATACACGTGCTCGTGTGCACAATGAGCCTCTGTGCTGTACACATTGCTTAGAGATGGAGCTTCACCACTGCAAGACAAATTTCAGACCACACTTCAGTGCTGAAACTGAAGAGACTTAAAAACCAAAAATGTATACCCATTTACCTCTGCCTTCTAGGTTTCTAAAGACATTGATTATCACAGCGAATCCTCACTTTCCTTCCTTATCCCTCCCACACTGAAAGATGCCAATGAATACACTGTTATTCAGAATGATGATGAATGAGACTTAAAATCTGGTAACAGTTTTTCTCAAAAGTATAACTAGTCCTTGCTCACTTACTAGAAATGAGTATGCCACAGCGCATTTTGTTCAGGACAGGACACCTGCAAAGCGAGCATTTTGTGCTCTTTCATAGCACTAGGTACCGCTACTGGTTGCCAAATCCATGGGCTTTTTTACTTTAATAAAATTCAGGTATCTCAGTAAATCTGATTTTTTTTTTTTTTTTTTTTTTGCAAAGTCCATTATATCTGTCATCACTTATTCAGATACACCCATAAATACACTGCAAATCTGTTGTTTTTTAAGTATCTTGATAGCTTTCATAACAAAGAGTAAAATAGACTCTATATCTCAGTCAACTGATCTCTAATGCAATACCAATGCTTAGACAAATGACGCAATACAACTTTTCATTCCAAACGCAAGGTACTATGGTAGCAGTATCCAACAATGTTTGGATGCAATTCCATCTACAGAAATACTTTCTTCTGCCTTGCCATTTCTGGTTGCAATTTGCACTTTCAAGTACTTCAGAGTGCCTTTTATACTTTTGTCTGGACAAGTTTATCTTTCTTATTTATCTTGACATCACTATAGTGATATAACAGATAATAATATGATTGGAGTGTAAATGATACTGCAGTGTTTTTGACACAAACATGAAACTGTCTCATATTGGTTTGGATATGAACACAGACACAGGTGTACAATACACATTGATGTAGAAGTTTTGTAGGGGAAAAAAAATCTTGTTCAGGAAAAAAAGTAACATAGGCAACCATATCTTCTAATAACAATTTTTATCTGAACCTTGTGAAAATTTGGAAGCATAATAAATTTTTGTGGTTAAAACCAGCACAAAGTGTAATTGTAATTATTTGTTTGACTAAGAGGTATTTCTATATTTCTTACTCCTCAGTGACTTTGCATTCCTGTTATAAAAATAATTGTTACAACTAATTTTATAAAATAATAGAAAAGCAAAAAGAAAGCAAGCATATCTAAGTCAACAAACATACAAATAAAAAATATAGATCTACTTTTACATGCCTCTGACACTCTTTTGACCATGTATTGACCATTTGTGACCATTTTGCTCAGACTAATCAATAAATTGCTCATCCAGAATGTAAAACTGATTTTTTTTTTACTCTTGCAAAATTGATAATTCAGAATAAGATGAGAAGAAGATTATATTGCTATAAACTCATAGTATGCAAAGCAACAAAGCAGTGAGACCAAATCACACTGGAACAGTAACTACTAACTTAAGAATTATTACTGCTTCTAGCAAATGAAATAATTTTAAAATGTTTTGATAGCCAAAGATAAATTTGACATATTTGTCAATTTTCAAAGGAGTCTGGAGTGATTAGATTTAGGGGTCAGTCACTTTAAGGTCATTGAAAGACCACAGATTTTACTTGCAAATTAAGAACAAGAAAAATAATAACTGAAACTTCACACAGACACACACACACACACAATTTTTCTGACAAATAACCTTGATAGGTAAAGGTAAAGCGCATCGACAATTTACTGCTTATTACGAAGTTCTTCAAACTGTGTGCCAACACTCATCCTCTTCAAAATAAACCAGGGAGCACTAGGTCTCATGTTACAAAGTATCTACAATTACAGAACACTTTCCAAAATGCTAACAATAAATCTAAAACAAAAATCAATACTATTAATTTGTGAGATGGATGCTAAAAAAATCAAAGCTGCCACCGTTCAAAAGTGTTAAAACACAAACACAATGGAAATCATAAATGTGCTTTAAAACTCAATTTAAAAATACCAGCTACAACTTTCTAATCTGAATTTAAGACCCATGTTGCTTATTTATTTCTATGAAAAAGGATACAGCAGATGAATTGTGAATTATGTTAACGGACATTTTCCCAGCCACAGAAATTGTTGGCTTAATGCCCAAGGAATACAATAGCCACATGTTCACAATCTTTAATTATCCAATTAATGTAGTGTCATTTTAGCAATTAGTTCAGATGGCCATATGTAACTCTTTTACAAATACTTCTTACTATGACCAGAATGCCAGACATACCAAAGATGTGTTTATATTAGATGCCCAACTTGAACATTAGAAGAATTTCCATAATTACCTATGTTAAACATACTGTGACTTTTGCTATTAGACTCTTTCTGAAACCAATTTAGTTTCTTAAGTAAGGTTGATTTTTGCAGACCTGTTCTTTTGAACCTGCAATCCAAACTCCCTATTTTGTCATCTCCTGTAACGGTAAAACAACACAGTCATGATGAGGCCACAGCAGAGCTGTCAAAAACCAGCTTGGTTCAGTTTTGGTGGTTTCTTCAGACAAAAATTGAAAACCAGCCTGACATAACGCATGCATAGGCACTGCAAAACCTTAATTCCCACGTTTCTTCCAAAGCTCTACAGGCTAACAACTTGCATTAGCCAGTGTGCCATGACAGCGGTGTACGTGGGAAAGGTGAAGGAACGTCCCCTCCGATTTTTGCAGCACTGCAACACAACCAAAGTGCACTGTGTGCTCGTGCTTGGTTCAGGGCCAGCGGACTTCTGCCTGTCAGCGCCAGGTGGCTGTCAGGTCAGCTCTGCAAAGGCAATGAGCAGAGGCAAAGCCAGAGCGTTGTGTCCCTTCATCGACCCAGAGTGGGCTACAGGAGACAGGGGTAGGATCTCACCAGCACAGAGGAACCTTGAGAGACACCATGTCTGCTTCCTGTAAAGCCATTACGCTTATCGAACATGATTTAGCTCAGCAGACCCAATTCTCATACTCAGTGTTATCTCATGCTTTACAGCTTAAGTTACACTCTAGAAGAAATGAAGACAAGGATGTAGATTACATTACACTCTCCTTTTTTGAAGCATATGGCATTGGCTATGGCTGGAGGGAAGAAACTGGCTTACATGGAACCTAGATGAAAATTTGCTTCCCTAGAAAGTTTAGATGCAACACCTAAAAACTTTTTTTTTTTCCCTTATACAAAGAATATTCCCATATTCCTTGCAGTAAGAAGTTCTCTATATTCTCACCAGTTTAGGATCTGATCTCAAATACAACTTCTAGTTGCTCCAGTGATACAAACAATATAAGAATATTAGAAAAGAATAGAGACTGGCAGTAGCGATTCCTGAGTTGAGTATAATGTAATACAATAGAAAGCTGAAGTTGAAAGTAGAATGTCTGCTTGAAATTAATACAAAATACTCTGTTTATTATCTGGCCACTGAGGTATTAAGCATTAAACAAATGCAGAGAAAACTCTTTTCTGTCACTGTATTTTCTGCAGCAAAAGGATGGTTTTTTCTCCTCAGGATACTCAAATTATAATCATTAATATACAGATAGCTGTTGAAGAAGGGAAAGGAAAAAGCAACTGGTGCATAAATACCTTGGTTTTCTACTGTTTATACAACTACATTTAGATGAAGGTATACATACAAAAAGACACGCAGGTCTTTATTTCTCCTTAATTAGCTTCTTTTCACTCTAAAGTCTCTTCTAATATATAAAAACCTGTAAGCATTTTAATGTAAAATTCGTATCAACCTAAATTAATAGGTTAGCATTACATTTTCCTGTCACTATAACTTATGAATACCAAAACCATTGAATTATAAGGCAGACTGTTGCAGAAAATTTAATTCATAATAAAGACATTATTTTTGCATCTTTTGTTCTGTCCTTCATTTTGACTACCCGTCCAGATCTCACAGGGCCTGTTTTACACTAGGGTTTTTAGGAAAACAAAGGCAACTGGGTGACCTCGGATCTCTGATACAAACTATAGCTTCCAAAACAGGTGTCACACCAGCCACAAAGCTGCTATAATACCTGGACAAGGTATTAATCAATATTTAACAAGACTTGTTATGGATCCTTCCAATTACACACCTACAGACTTGAAATACTGGAGGAGCACAGCTACCTAAGTAGCTCTTAAGATAATTTCCTCTGACAACAAGGAAGTTATACCCAATCACCAAAAAAAAAAAAAAAAAAAGATTTCTGGGGGATAAAACAGCTTTTAAACTTCTACCTTTCATTGTCAGACAAAACATAATAAACCCTTTAAACACCGGACACATTTACCACCACCAGATTCACACTCTGATTAAAATCCATGGCTCTGTACTGATTGTGTTAGAGTAATGCCCTTAGCAGAATGAAAAAGTATTAGAAATGTGTGAGTCGGTATGTGTTTTGGCCACAGCAATGACCTTTTGCATGCAGATGAATGCTGGGAGAAGTGAAAAATACCTGGACATTTTCCTTGAAATTAAAATTTGCTATAGCCTGGTCTTTTCTGCAGAAGTTTGAAGAACGAAGGGATAGAAGAGGTGCATGTATAAGATTCTTCAAGATTACTCTGATTACTTCCTCCCTTTCAAATGCAGAGTACATTGAAGCCTCTTTAAAAAATTCATACAGTAGAATCATTCTATGCAACTGTAAGAAGGAAACTGTCAGACAACATTCCCAATTCAATATTACATTGTGCTTCAAGAAAAGATTTCCATATATTCTAGATTAAAAAAAGTCTCATAAATAAATGATAATCCATTGCTTGCACTGAAAAATGAAAAATAATTTTCTGTTTGCATTTTACTCTGCAGAGTAAAATTTAATCTCTCTTTTAATATAGTCTTTGTATATACAGAGAAGTAAAAAGATGTAACCTTATGAAAATTGATTTTTTTTTTACATGGTTACAAATATTTCTATCTGTGTTTATCTAGAAATCTTACTTTTATGAGTGTTGAAATATATCACATATTGATAACTAACACATTATTTAAAAACAAAAAATATAAATGCTTTTTTTTTTTTTTTTTTTTAAAGAGAAGGGAGAAATCCTATGTTTTTAACACTAAGAAGCATAGAGACAATGATGAAGAAAAGGGAAACTCCTAAGAGGTTTCTACATCTGGCCACAGTTCAACAGAAATCTGTTAGTAATTCTACAGAATTTATTGTAACAAGACTTCGATATATTTTACATAAATCTAAATTGATATAAACATATACTACATATGTGTGCATATTTATAAATAAATTTACATTTTAAGTAATGTGATGTGTTAGCATTGCACAGAATATAAATCATATAACACAAACTACCTATACCTAAAATCACTGGCAAGATTAGAAGTACACCGAGCTTCCTTTAGCTGATACAAGAAAATCAAATAAAATGTTGGTTCTCATAAAACAACTTTTTTAAAAACCCTGAACTTTTTTAAAATTATGAAATAAATTTTCCTGATAATGTTTAATTTGTCACAAAAAAATACTACATAGTTCACAACAAAACATTCTGGTTTTGGCTCTTGAATAGAAAAGCAGCAGAAAACAAGGTTAGATTCACAATTCTGTCAAAGTGGCATCTTCCTCTTACTTGTGATGTGGGAGTAACCTGGTTTAATTCCCTTCTCTGCCTGGGGGGATTGGAACGCATTGCCTGTCTCTGGTTGATAGCTATGAGGTGGCTGAGGGCCGCTCACTTCTCTCCTTGATACAATTCCACTTTCTTTAAGTAATTAAAGTTTCACTGAAGCAGGTTCTGAAACCCCAGTGGCCCACTTCCCAGGTAAAAGGCACAATCACCAGCCAAAAGGGTCATTCTCACTTACTTTATTTCTCAATTAGTAGTTACTCCATACAAGATAAAACAGGAGGAAATGTAGTCCTATTGCTAAAACCCTATTTTGGCACAGACATTTAGGGACTTTTCTGGGAGAGGTAGGCTGCAAGACAAAAATTGCGAACTTGAGATAGCAGCTAAGATGTCATTTTGTATTCAGTTTTGTAGGGAATAACTGAACAGTCAGTGTGACGAGAATGAAAGCGATTCCCTGCCCTGCTAGTAACCTGGGAGTATATATCTGACAACCTACCTCTGATGTGTGAACAGTTCTGGGGTCACTGAAAATATGGTGGTTCCTTCCATCCCAGAATAATTTACTATCTTTCTTTAAATATATTCACTTGCTGTAAAAGACTTGCCATCAGTTGCTCCTACTGCTGACAAAGGAAAGAGTTGCACTGTCCTGTAGCCATTACATGGGAGTCTGCATTAACAGTCCTTCTACTCAAAATAAGGAGAGGTTGAGGAAGCTGCAGAGGTCCCAAAAACTTATAATGACAATTTTCTATTCTGAGATTTGGCCCTATAAATGACTTCCAGTAAAATACACAGATAGGCATGTGTGTCTTTCAAACTGTGATGGTATTACACCAGCATTTATCTAGCCTGGAACCGCACCAGGAACATAATTATTAAAAAAACCCATGTAATTAACTCCTAACAGGATGCTGCCAGTATGCAAATGTAACAGTTATGTACTTTTAGGTGACTTGCATACAGCCATAAGAACATTTTCAAAAGAGTGAAAATTCTTTCTAAAATAGCACAAAAGTACCACATTTTAAGTGGGAATTCTCACTAATGGAATTACTCTCATCACTTCAGGAAGTGTAATACTCCTACTCACTTGAAGCTTTAAAAAAGTGCTGTATTTTTCCCTTAATTGTGATTAGTCAGTTTGGCACTGTGAATGGCAGCAATTCCTTTTCAAACATGGCAATTTTCAAAATTTGGCAAAGTGTACATGTTATGCAATTACTTCATAATTGCATTGTGTGCTAAAAGAAAGGAACAGAACTCCAGGCAAAAAAAAAAATCAGCCATTCTGCAGGAGAAGTAGCACCCTGGCCAATGGCAGGCACAGGCAAACAACACAACTGCATATGACAGCAGCCAGCTGAGGACACCGAAACTTTCTGCCACCTATTCGTGGCTCTCAAAA
This sequence comes from Falco peregrinus, assembly GCF_023634155.1. Taxonomy (NCBI): domain Eukaryota; kingdom Metazoa; phylum Chordata; class Aves; order Falconiformes; family Falconidae; genus Falco; species Falco peregrinus. The sequence continues at coordinate 9,421,308 of NC_073734.1, forward strand.
GCCTGTCACCATCACCACTGATGTGATGGGGAACACTCTGGGCAGAGACACTTGGTGGAGATCCCAGCACACCTCTGTTGTTACCAACAGCTCCTCTCCATCCCAATCCCAGATCACCAGGAGCAAGTAAGCCCAGTACTCTGCAAGTGGCACCCCAGCCCAAGCCCTTCTCTTCACCTGTCTTTCACTGTGGCGGCCCAAGAGGGGCTTGCAGCCTTGGTTTTTGTGCACACTGCTGGGAAGCCTTCAGCAGGCTCTAATCAAACCTAAATGACTTGGGAAACATTGGAGAAGTACTGCTACAATGTCTACACACAGCTAATTCATTCTGAAACTTGTATCAACACATGCCTTGCTGATAAACAAAGTTTGCTGTAAAATACAAGGCAAAAAAAGAGAAAAATCATTGCTTACATAATGAATATACTCAAGGTAAATATTTCCACTGCTTCTAATAAACACATGATATTTCTGCCTAATCTTACAAATTTCCAAAGACGCACAAGTCAAAAAATCTGCAATGTCACTGAGTTATTAATTCTTCAAACAAAAGAAATAGATCCTTATATCCTTACTATTATTAAAATATAAAATAGTAGTCAGGGGTATGACATATCTTCTGACTATTCGATGTATAATTTTGCAATGCTTTCTTATCACTAGTGAAGCTGAATTTGTACAAAGATCTTGGTAAGAGTAATGTGCCACACATGCTGAAAATAAGGCACAAGAATCTCACTGGAATGGCATCTACTACATTCATATGTCCCAACTTGGATTCCTCACCTGTGCCTGGAAGCTAGGACTTTTCTTAACAGGAATAACAACAGCTTTTTTTTTTTTTTTTTTTTTTTTTTTTTTTTAGGTAATATTAAATGAAAACAACTAGATCTCAATTGTAAACACAATATTGTTTTTGTCAGCATTTATCTGAAACTGGTCCTTAAAACTAAAAATTAAAAAGTCATAGAGAAAGTTTATGACATGCTTACTGAAATCAGTACCTGACAATAATACCATTTCCCCCATACATTTTCTACCTTTCCCTTTTGAGAGCCTAAAATTTTTCAGAAATGTGGAAACATTCATTTTGGGGTGCACAGTTATCAAGCTATCCTTCCTATTTCCTATTTTTCATAACAGTAAACTTCCAAGGTCTGTCGTGCATGTTGGCAGTGTTTCTCAAAAGAGGGTTTCTGATCATTACTTCAGGTTAAAATGACTTACCATGCAGCCATCTGGTCGCATGCATTAGTACACACACCTCAGAAATCCACAAACATTTTATAACTGCACTCTCCACCGTGCCCTAAGTGCAGCGATGGTAGCACGCACCCAAGTACAGTATGTAAATAAGACAAAGACTAATAATGCCTTCAATCCTTCGAGCGCAAAGGCTGCTGTAGTGTGTAACATAGCAACACATTTTCCATTACACCCTAAGATTAATAAGCCTCATGGAGACCTGGAAAATCTGACAGAAAACAAGGGCAATACGATGTTCATTTCTGTTTCATTAAACACAGGATGAGCTGATGGATCTCTCCACACTTTGTCACTCTGCACTGTTAATGGCTCTTTGACATTATTATTCACCATGGGTGAGATTGTGTAACCTCTGCTCACATTGGTGAGCAGTTACAAAAGTAGTCCCACTGGCAACTGCTTTAGAGAGGTTACCTGAAGCATATGGTACTTCTCAGCTCAAGTAAGAGTGGCTGAATCTGACCATAAAAAAGTGTTTGTGAAGGATTTTTGTAATGTGCAGATAGTTGGTGAAGGGCACTTTAGTGGATACAAAGGCTTAATGCTGCAGTTAAAACCTCTGTTTTCTAGCAGGCTAAATAGTTGACTGATACTTTTTCACCCTTCTTATTTTTACCTGCATATTTTTAGATCAGATGGAATAGTTTTACAGTGTTACTTTTTCAAAGCAAGCAAATGAAATACCTGGAACAGGGATACTGCGAGGAACAGGAACAAACGCAGGCAGCCAAAAGGTGCCTGCACAGAGGCCAAACACCTCTCCCCTGCAGATAGGATGCATAATGTGAAAAGCCTTGGGAGAGATACATTAATTTCTACACAAGCAATTTTATTAGTTTTTCTTAATTATGTATCCAGGGTTTTACTTGTAGTGTAGTTATAGAACACAGCCATACTTTGCATTACCTTTATTTTAGAACTGAGTACATCATATTGAATTGGCAAATAAATAGCAGCACTGAACACAGCCCTAAATGTCACAACAACAAACCAGGAATGAACCGTTTCTGTGTACCTTCCCTAATTGGATTTAAAATTACTTTAATGAATGACAAGTTTTTCCTTTCACTCAAGATGCTCTCCTTTGTGAAACTCAAGAGCATTACAGAAATATAAGTAAACATCACTGTCCTTGTTTTACAAATAGTCCAAATAGGTACAAAGATAAGAAACAGCTTCTACTTCCAGCTCACTTTTATACAAACTTACTTTTTTCCATTTGAAAATTTTACCTGTGCACAATTCACCCTGAACCAAATCTAATTTAGACAAAGGTGCAAACAAAAGTGTTTCTCACTTCATACATTCAAAATGCCACTTGTGCAAAGCAGCTCGCTGTCATGTCTACTCTTGCCTGTGATCTGCTTCTTGGATCTTTTCGATATTTCTTCCACGGCTACATAATCATTATGATGAACTGCTAGCCATCTTCCTGCACCAATCTGCCTACTTTTAAGATCACTACAACTGAATTCTTTAATTTTATTTATTTTATTTTTATTGTAATTTGGCAACTAATTGAAGAAAAATACCAGTACGGTCTTTAAAAAAAAGACACTAGGGAGGGGGGATGCCTCAGTCATACAGAAGTTACAAAACTTCATAGTAGTGCAAGTCAGTAGCGATGTCCAAGTTTTGCTTGATGACAGTTTGCATGTGCAAACCCTCATGTTTGAATTCAGATAGTCATGTGGCTTTTCTGTCCAACTGTCAGTGAATAGCAAAGACTGAGGATTTCATATAATAGAGATCAATATATAAGTTACAAAACAATAACAAAGGACATCCATCCAATAAATATAATTAATGAACCAGCTTGAGAAAATTACTATCTGCCTGTATATATTACAAAAATAGGAAAATGGAACATTATGCAAACGTTAATCACTGTGGATTACGTGTTCAACTACAGTTTCAGGTTAAAAAACCAAAATTAATATCAACAAGCGTATATCAGAAAACAATTTTTAAAGCAAGCTTTGGCAAATTGATTTATAAATTACATATTCAAAATTATAAACTGGATTTCCCCAGATAATCATGGTGATTCCACACATAGTTTCAAAAATAACTCTGGGTAATTGGTTAGCTTTCTAAAGACTTTGCAGACAATTTGAAAACAGGAATTTTTATAAACAATACAATTCATTATACAAGGACTGCTGCATGAGTTCTGTTCTGTCTTGAGCAGAATCCAAAACTAATGTGGATACTATAATCATTGTGAGAGATGTAAATGATACTTTTTGCTACAGCACAGAGTTGTCTTTTAAAAAGCTGAAATGGATGCAAGACCTCAAAGGTTTAACTAAGACACTTGAAACCTGGCACATGAATTGCAGCATGGTAGTAAATTAAAGTTACTAAATTAAAAATATGGCAAACACTAAAAACAGTCAAATCTGTGTACACTGAAGATGTCTGGGATTCCTCAGACACATCTAACACAATTTGATTTTGGTTAGGAACAGTATTAATCAAAACACGAAAAAGATTCTGGTCCATTGCATGGAGTTGTCAGGAAGCAAACACAATGTGCCTGAACACTTGGTTTGGAAATGTTTAGTCTTCTGTAAAACTGATCTAGAAGATAAACAGGCCAAGGACTGAGATAGAAGGGGTAAGCCATCAAGATACATCACAAATAATAAAACGGCCTAATATGCAAGCAGTTCAAGAAATACAAAACCTCCAGTCCAGAGTTTCCAGCCATGAGATAAATTCTCACAATGAAAATGCAAAAAGTGGAAGATTTTCCTTACATGTAGGTCCTGAGTACAAACAGTTAATGGTAAGCAAATTTGGTGCAAGTGCAAGCTTTGACACTATATTGCAGTAACCAATGCATATAAAAGACAGTCCATTAAAGCTAACTGAGCTAGCTCCAAAATTTTTATGTCCACAGAGCAACACTAGCTCTCTTCCTGAAAATAAAATAGTACAATAGTACAATAATTTCAAGCCTTCACTGTGGAAGGGTTTAGTTGAAAAATAAGAAGCAGGAAAAAAATCTGTTAAAAAATGAATTAATAACTGGTTTACAGCACTATAAAGAATCTGAAAGGGACAATGCGGAAAGTAAAATCTGAGAGTTAGAACTAGAGACTGAATGATACAAGGAGATAACTGTTCTGTTCACATGTAGGCAAAATGCTTCATCACATCATATTGTCACAGAGGAAAAGTGTGATGCAAGCCCACCTCTCCTCTCTGTGTATGTATTAAACCACTTTGCAGACATGCACTCACACATCTATCTTTGTCTTCAGTCTTTGCAAACTAATTCCCTGCAGAATAAGAACAAGACTGCTCATGTACCATAATATCCCAGAGAAAGAAAAAAACATCTTTTAAAACCATCTTTGTTACTAACGCTACCTAAAGAGACATTTGTTTCGATGTCACTAATTTCACTGAAGCACCACAACAACAAACTCCTGAAGACAGAACAATATAAAAAATGTAGACCCAAGTGACAGCTGAAGAATTGGGGTGATCTACAAGAAACAGCACAAAGTGAGCAAAGAGAAAAGCGGGTGGATTAGTATCGTGTTCCTGTATGCTTGGGGTCACCAAGATGAATGTGCATGAGATTTTTTTGTCCATTTGTGCTATAATTTCACACACACAGAACAAAATTGTGTTCTCTGATATGTTCACAGAAGTCCCTCTGGAATCTGTGAGAATTAGATGCCTGCATCTAAGGGCAGAATTTGGCCCTAAGTCATTAGTTAGAACTCTCTGCTGAAACCCTACAGAGAATAGGGGGTTTCAGAGGACGATGAGGATCAAACTGATGCAGCACACTCAGAGATTTGCTCTCACAGGAGACCATCAAATACTCAGACATTCCAAAAACCCCATCCGTAAAGATAAAACATCTTTGCAAGGTTAACACACCACATTCACAGAGGCTGCTTTCAGTTAAAACACTTAAGTAGCATTAGAAACAGTGGCAATGTAATCGAATGAAAATTTAGAGAAGAAAAATAGCCCAACATTTCAGACCTATATAGAAGAGCATGTCAACTGCTAACAACCATTCCTCATGAAAAGACAAACTCATTTACAGAAAAATAACTTCAATACAGCTATTGTACGTATGATGCACATGTTCACAGGCAGCCTTAAATCTTGAAGAACTGTTCTGTCCTCAGCTAAAGGATAAGCTAGTGAAGCTATTTTCCCAAAATTTCCATCTCTTTGGAAGAGTTGGTGTGTGTACATATACATATGCCTGTGTATTATAACATACGTGCATATAGTATGTTCGTGTTATTAGTAAATTAGTGTTATTTCCTACTTTCTGTTCTGAAAGAACTGTTGATGCGTTAATTAATGCCACTCTAGTTGTTTATGTAAAGATCTCATATCTATTATTTATTTTAAGCTTTACATGAGCAATTGATGCAAAAATAATTACAAACAGTGTTTTGCATCAAATACTTTAAATTTTTAAACATTAGTATTTAGCAATATTATTTGAGTCTGGTTCTACCTTCAGACAAATGATTCACTTCTAGGATAAGTACAGACTGTTTCATCTCAGATATTTCCTGGGCACTTGCAGTACTCTGACTCTGAAAACAAATTTGTGCTTCTCATCAACTGCAGTGATAAAATTTTTCTTTTGTTTTGATCAAGGAATAACAGTACTCCAATTCATACTGGCTGCAAAGTAACAGCTTAAAAAAAAAATCCACACTATTTAATTCTAAACTCCACTGTATCTGTTGCAGGATAGGCTGGCATTTGCTGTTAAAGCAGAAAATTACAAGAAGGGCCTAATTGACCCTCTTGTGTCTTTGCAAAATCCTGTCTGTTGTCTCTAATTGACCCTCTAGATACCTTTATGGAACAATGAATGAATCCTCCGTAAATAATGGACGCTGATGATTAATAGCCATGGTTTGGCTGGACCTCTGGCTCATGGAGTTCTGCTACCAAACATTTTTGTTTGTTTGTTTTTATACCCTCACAGTTCTCCGTACTTCATAAACAAACTACTTTGAGATAACAAATACCCTGTTGTAAATAATGTGAAAAGTTAAATAAAATTAAATGCTACCTTAGATAATGGAATGAAAAGCAGAATTATTGGTATTATTCAAAATGGCTTTCCATCACCACTTTTTTTCACATTTCAGTAACATGTCATCATATATTCATATGCTTGATTCAGAAAGAAAAAAAGTATACCATAATGGATCCCCCTCAGAAGACATAATTTATTTCTTTACTATGCACTGTAGTCAATAATAACAATGTCATATTTCTTTCTCTTGACTCTTCATTGCAATAAAAATCTATGATACTAAGATACTTCTAGATTTGTTTCATTATAATGTTGTCAGAAAACATTATGAAAACATCTCCAAATGTCTTCTCTTGTTTAATAACTCTAATGTCTAATGTTTTCTGGCTTGTCAAATTATAAACACAAATATGTTAAGTTACAAAATCACTCAGAAATACCACAAAGAAATCTTGCTGTGTTTTGAAAATAATACTTACAACTTAGTAAAACAACTGACTCAAATCCCAGTCCAGGAAATCACATGCAGCGATGAATGTTCACATACATCATCTTTCCTACAGCACAATGACATTTGGTGATGCCATTGAAAATCGCCGTCTAAAATTCAGCATCCCATGCTGACTATGTCAAGAAAATAAAGGACAAATCAATGTTCTTGCAATATACTAACTAAAAAAACCAGGAAGTTCAAACAAATTCAGTTTTCCAGATTTAAGAAATGTAACAAAAGATGAGCACTCTAAAGTAAAAAAAAACCAAAACACCAAAAACATGAGCATGGAATGTGTAAGTTTTTTTAGACAGTAGATCCTGATAAAGTAGTTTAAGCTCAGCCTTTCAAAAACAACCAACCAGGAAAGTTCCACAAAATCTCCAACAAAAAGAAGTGTTCCAGGTCTCCCAGTGAAGAAATAGATCACAATTATCTAGTTTTCTACGTTATAAATTCTCTTGGATATAAACTGAGACTTTTTGGCCTATTTATGAACCTTTCCTAAAACTGCAGATAAATGTAGGGCCTGAGGTTCATTAAGTAGCTTTGAACTGTTCTTAGCAAGACTCAGAGAACATAAGCAAATACCACCATACTTTTATCATTGGAAAACTGACTTGACCAAGGTCACAGAGAATATCCGTAAATTTAGCCTTTAGTTAACCCCAGATTATCTAAAAAAGATGGATATTTTAAATCCAACAGCAAGTTTTCACAGTAGTTACTTCAATTCATTGCAACTAAATTAAAATATGAGACATGTTCCTTTTAAGGCTAAGATGTACAACACACTTAACTGTGAAAACAAACCTTTGGTTAGTGAAATCTGCCCTTCTCTTTAATGCATTTTAGTTTCTTACAGGCATTTATCCTAGTCTCCCAGGAGAAATTGTCTTTCACTGGCAGCTGTCCCAGTAAGATTGTGAATGCTTTCAGAAAGACTGTACGATTTGGGCAAGTAAAAGTTTGATGATGACCTGCAAATAAGCAATAATTGTGGGTAGAGGTTAACTGGGAACTAAGAATATTTTCTAAGTTCATTGATTTAGTGTAGATGTAGCATCCTTCAGAGAATGAGCTGAATAAGCAGTAGAAGTCAACCCATTATTGGTGTTGCAATAGGCAGCAATATGATACAGTATTTAGTATGTTTTTAAGTCATATAGATATATATACACACACACTACTTTCCAAATTTCACAGCCACAGAATGGGTGAGGTTGGAAGAGAGCTCTGAAGATCATCTAGGCCACAGCGCTTAGAGCAGGGTCACTGGAGCAGGCTGCTCAGGACCATGTCTGGTTTGGATCTGAGTATCTCCAACGACAGAGATTCCACAACCTGCCTGGACAACCTGTTCCAATGTTTTACCACTCTCAGAGTAAAAAGTTGGTTTTAATATTTAAATGAAATTTTGTGTTATTTCATTTTGCATCCATTTTCTTTTGTCCTGTCATTACATACCACTGAGGCAGGTTCTGTTCTCTTTACCAACATCAGCTTTTTTACAGTTTAAATTCATCCCATAGAAACCTAAGCATAAATTAGATGTATATATGGCCTCACATGCAAATGCATTTATCCATACACAACTGTCCAATTTACACGTTCAAGAGCAGTAATCATGAATGTGAAATATATTCTTCACATGCAAATCTGAGATGAACTTGCTTCAGATTCTGAAACCTGCGTTCCAAAACACCCTGCACTCAGTGTTACCGGGCTTGTGCAAACAGCAAAATGTGACTGAATGTGTTCAGTATATAAATACAAACATAAATACTATATTTCATGTGCCACCATTACAAATTATGCTCATTACCCACTATCATCAGGTATACTGGGTAACGGTTGTGTATGCTATGCACCTGGAATACAAGGCCTACCAGTTTCCTCTGGTGGTTACTATTAAGGGTATACAAACTAAGCAGAGAAGCCAACTTCCTTCTTTGACTAATAGTAAATATTTGATATGAATTTATGTACAAATAAACTTTATCAAAATAGAATTATAATTAAACAAATGCATTTGCATCTAATATAAAAGTTCTTAGTTATTATGATTGAGATACATTGGAAGATACATATTCTCCAGAGGAACCTTTATGACTGTAGGTAGATGCATATAAATCATAACACCATTTACAGTAGGAAGTTGTTTGTCTAAATAGTAGAAAAAAGTAACCTTTGTACAACTGGGGTTAAACTAATTCTGCTTTAATGAAAAGCAAAATTTACATTCAGCTTTGTTACCACAATAAATAGGGGTCTTAGTCTCTTTCATAGTCATTCCCATTGTGCCTCCATAGCCTTATCTGCTTCCACTAAAATCAGTCTATAAAGCACATTTTTCTTTTAATATCAGGAAGAATACAGCAATTCAGACATTAGGTCTGTTTCAGTGCATGAAGATCACAGAGTATAATAGATGCTTATACTTCAAGTCATTTTTTTGTTCTCAATAGCATAGAGTGAGCCTAAACATTAGAAACTTGATTCAGTTAGAAACCTGAAAGCTAAAATACCACATATTGTTTTAGTTATAAGTCTGAACACAGAAAAGAAAACTGATTATTTCTCTTTGCTTTTAAAAATATATCTTTAGCTCCAACTATTCCTTCAGAAAAATAACATGGCATATGCATGAATGTTTTCAGTTGGTAACCCAGAACAGTCATAAATGGAGTTCCAGGACCGAAGACTCAATAGCATAATTTTTATCCATCTCTTATATTAATACTTGTTACTTATGGTGATGATGGTGACATAGTCTTTAGTTTAGGATGTCTGACAAATCCCATTTCAAGGCTTCAGTACAGTTGCTCACAGCTTTAGCAAGCTCTAATCCTTTTCACTGAAGTTTCCTATTACAGATGTCCATGTGGGGCACAACTTATGTGGGAAAGTCAGCAAACATGCTTTCATAATTTCCAAAAAGCCAACAAGGGAAAAATACATTCTTTTCAATAATTTTAAAAAAAATCTTACAAGTGTTTTCTGGGAAACCTCCAAGCCCCTAAGGCAGAAAGGGACCTTGTAAGTCACCAATTCCAGTCAAGCATTGCAGGAACAGAACATCTAGCCACTTTTAAGATACAGTTTGCTGAAGTCACTGCATAGCCAGTGTGGGAAAGCCAGAAGCTCTCTCCCACTACTCTAATATTAAATGCAGGAAATTAGAGCTGTGGCTAAGCCAAGAAAGAGGTAGAATAAAAGAAAACCAGAACAACATGTTTGATGGGAATGAAGACTGGAAAAAAATGTTTGAAAGACTGAAGGTGAAAGAGATAACTTGAGATGGAAGACAGAAAGAAGGTGCTGAGAGAAAATAAGAGAAAAGAAGGAAAGGTCAGAGCGGGTCTAAGAAAAAGAAATCAGACTTCTAGGGGGAAATCCATAAAAACGGATAAGGATATTTCAAAAACCGGGTAGGATACACAATTCAGTTTCCGCACTGTTCTAATTTCACAAATATAAAAAAAAATAATTTAAGTAAGTCACTAATCACTCTTTGGTGGCTTGTTGAGAAGAAAGCAACCCATTATTAGTTAGAAGTGAGTAGTTCACAGTGACAGTGTTAGAACTTCCAAGGAAAGAATCCAACACCTACTGATAAATCTGTAAGGTTTTCAACCCTTCCCTCCACCTTCCTACCATCCATTAAATATTGAAATAATGAAGAAATAAACCAAACCCCTTAAACTTTATAAAATACCAAATTTAGATTGTTTATGAAATCTTATTTCAGTCCCTCGGTGTATGCAGATTGATAGAAACTTTTTAATTACAGAAGCATACTGGACTACATCATTTTGTCTCACTTTTTTTGTATTAGCCCAGGTGTTTTTAGCTAATTATTCTATTGAACATATGTCATCATTCAATATACTTATCCACACCTATGTTTCTAGTGGAAACAATAACAGGAATATATTTAATGATTATGCTAATATTTCTACCATTTTCTTTTCAGCATGCCACACATTACATAAATCCATATATATTGTTGCAGGAAACAAGTTTAATAAATAAGGCTTCTTCAATCAAAGATCTTGGACTATCCCCAGATCTCTGCTGCTGCCAAGTGACTGATTTGAGAGATCGACGAAAGTAGACACACAAAAGTACAGATACTATGATTAATGGATGATCCAAATTCCCCTGAACTGCATATCATGACTTAATGTGAAACCCTGAAGAGATTAAAGGCAGGAATTACATTACCATGAATAATATAAAAAAGTGATATTCTGTTTAAAAGCTTTTGAGTGCAAGTAAGTTGAACAAATACATTAACACAGCTTCCAAAGATTCAATCAGGTTGAATGTTACCCAGAATTTATTTTGAAATAAGCTTGATATATATCATATGTGAAGTACGAGTCTATTTGTGACAGGCAGTAAAGCTATTAGCATGTAGATTTTAATTCTTTCTTCAGTTATATAGAGCTTACGCTATCTGCATTGTCCTTCTTTTAATAATGGAAACTTCTCCAAATTGCATATGAAGTATACACCTCAATGCTGCAGGTATGAGACACACAGAGATATATACATATATACCTAGTTCATTATTCTTTCCTTTTATTATAATTTGAGAAACGGTCCTCTTGTTATAGTGGCACAGTAATGTGGCTGTTGCATCTTATTTCTTAGTACTGAATGCATAAATAGGGGTTTAGAGGGCATTTAGTGTTTCATATAATTTCAATCATATCAGTTGAAATTTTGTATTGAAATTATTCAGGCAGTATGTAAAGCTCTTCTATAAAAGATAGCTGTGCATTAACTTACAATTAAATGATGGTTTTAATGAAATTATAGTGTGTGACAGGTTAACGGACTGATGCTGAAAGGCAAATGTCGAAATGAAGCCGAGACGTTTATTTTCAAACTGACAAATCTTAACTCAACCATAACATATAGTTCCATTAACATTATAGTTATTACACAAAATAATTTGGTTGAAAAAAAATAGGTAATAGACCAAGCTGCCAGACCATCAGTAGGAACCCTAACCTCACCATGTTCCATGAAAGACAAACCAACCCAATGCCCAAATGACACATGCGGTTTTTTTAAGACTTGGAGAAAGGGCTACAAATCTAGAACCAACCAGTCAAAGACTTGCTTTGTCCTGAACAGCGTCTTTAATCTTTACTTTTATTTTCTGTTCTCAGTACTAAGGTCAAGCCAGCAGCCTCATCACTGCTTAAACACATCAAAAACTGTTAATGAGGTCCCGAGTCCTGATCTCTGCTTATTTTTCCCAACTTCTATGGCACAAAGTGGCAGAAAACTGTTAACATTGAAGTGAGGGATTTCTCTTTTGGAAGAGCATCTCCAGATAGCATTAAAGACATCATTCCTACAGCTTCCAGCAAGTTAATATTTTAGACTGTCAAGATACAATCTTGCTGCTATATACAATTTCACATAAGGGAGTGAGATGTTTAAAAGAGCAAAACGCTTCCCTCTGAAAAAGTCCTTCTGTCAAAACTGTTTAAGCATGGGCTAAATATCAGCAAGCCAGAAAATGTGACAGAATGGCCAGCAGGATATGCAGAGGTGAAACTGAGAATCTTTTTCTTGAAACAAATAATGGCACAGGACTAAGCTAATGTCATGATTTTTGACATGGCCAGGAAAACATAAAGAAACAACAGAGGTGATAAGAATACACCTGTAGCAATATGAGTGTTTCAGTAACTGTAAACATAATGGGCCACTGTAAGAAGTGAAATGCTGAAAAGCCTGCCTAAATACATTATTTCATCATCATCATCATCATCATCATAAAGGAAACAGGTCACAGAACCAACCCTGGGACAGAGACCTCTTCTTCCTTCTTATTAGCTCGAATACACAATGAGCAGCCAGCAACCCGAAGTGATTATCATATGGCAGATGTAATTTTGCTACTGCGAAATGAGTTATGGTCTCAGTCCAGCTCCTACCGGACACCTTTTTGCATCACAGAAAGCAGGCAGGCTCAGGCTGTTGGGGAGGCAGGGAACGGGTATGGAAGCTTTACCCTTTCACCCCTTGAGGTCAGAATAAAATTGCAGTGCTGGGAAGCCTGCACTATGCTTCAAAAATTTATAGCTGGTAAGGGCAAAAGGGGCTCTTTGTAACCATCTAATCTGACCTGCTGCTTAACTCGGACCATAGAATTTCAGCTAGCTACTCCTACCCATATTGCACTCTTTTCTTCCCTCTTTACATCTCTTTGTCAAACTCTTTTCCCTGTTTTATTTGTTTGTTTGTTCTTTAAGTACAAGGAAGCATCAAATTCCCCAGCTGCCAGTTCACCATGTTTTTAAAAATTACTTTGCTTTTTAATATTACAAGAAAGGCTTGAAAGGAAGCAGTCCATGCATTTGCCCTGTTGCCCATCTTGTTACCAAATCAATGTCATAGGCTGGGTAAAAGCAATAGACACTATATGATTCAAAGCACACTTTAAGCATATCAATGTATGTAAGGAATTAAACACTGAAATACATTTTACAGATTATGTTGAAGTAATTTTTGGTCTACTGCCACCTGAGCTCTAAGACATTCCTACACTCTTAACAGCTACAGAAACACATTCTCTCAGTAAAGTCATCCAGAGGTGCATTTTCTGCGTTACTAATTGTCCATATATTCCTTAAAGAACAGTTTGCCTTTGTTCACTGAGCTGTTGAAAAAGTTTGTGAATATTTCTACTGGAATGCAGATGAACCTACCCATTTATCCAAGTCATTTTGGTAATAGATGAGTTATTTGATTAAAAGAAACCCAACAAGACAAAACAAAAAGAAAAACACAGAAGCTGTGTTAGACATTTGACATTCTTGTTCTGGAGGAAAGAACTCCATGTATTTAACGACCTTTTTTTTCCCCACTGAAGGAATTATTTTTTTTCCCTATGAAGGAATGCCAAATGGTCAGGGAGAGAGCCAAGAAACCAGATATCCTCATCCAAATCTCTGGTATTGTACAGCCTAAAGGGCCATATTCATCCCACTTTGTTTCACACAGTTAACTAAGGTATAAGAATCACAGATGTGCTGTATTGTCTTTTAGAGACTAAATAACCAAAAGGAAGACGAAGCCCTTAGTTAGGGCTCCTCTGTTAAATTTCTGAAAATACATAGAATAAATCATCACCACAGTTTCCACAGCGGACACCATTAATTCTCTCGCTCAGAAGAGTTTTGAGGGCAAGCATATCAGAGACCACGGCATGGCTCTACCAAAGAGTGTTGCAGTAGAAAGCTTGAAAAAATCATATTTGTGCTTTTTAGTCATAGCCTTTTCCCCATTCTAATGCTGAAACTTCTACAAGGGAATCTGAAGAGAGCTTCCATGTAATTGTCACACCAGTAGTTACTGGTCTTTAGGTATTGTATTTCTTTCCTTTTTTACAAGACGTTACGAAGACATACCATATTTTAATGACCAGTCACAACTGAAATCACAAAATACCAAGGAGCAATTCTGTGCAACTCTTTGCTACAAGATGGAAGGTGCACAGCAAAACTGATGCATTCCTGACTAAAGGAGAGACATTTCCTTCACGTTCTTTCCAACTTCCTTCAACCCTGTCTTTGCTCTAGACCCAGCATATCTTTTGAGGGAGTTGCTTCATGTTTTGCAAGTTAAGACAGGACCCTTATTAGCTCCACTGCACTCCTTTCCAGCCAAGTGTTGTTTCATAAGACCAAGTAGAATGTGGCTTGCGAGAACAAAGTGAAACCATAAGTCTAATGTAGCACAATTCCAAAATGTATGAAGTATAATGATCCATATAATATTAAAATGTTAGTAATGTCTCTTGATATTATTTCATCACATGCTAGCTGCTATTTCCTGAAAACTCTTTGAAGGATTAAATAAAAACACATGTTATGAACACCCACTGTGTGCTGCAACAAATCAAAACTAACTTCTTAGTTTGATGAAAGTTTCCACAATGCTCAGTACTGTAAATTAATGTCACAGTGGTAAACTGCTTTGGAAATAGTGAATGCTGCCTTGATGCCAGATTAGTTTCATATTAATAATATGAGAAGTCTTTACAGTATTTAGAACTGAAACATAACTATCTTCTAAGCCTAAATTTTGAGAAATACAGTCATACAATGCTATCATCAGCTGGGATGATGGAAAAGTGCAGTAAGACAATTAACAAGTTTATGTAGCCAAAATAAACATATCATTTGTCCCTGGGGTAAACAAGCAAAAATAGAGATGGATAGGACTGCTCATAAAGATTTAACCCATCAGTGGTCTACTATGAAATAAACAGTATTATCTCAGAAAATAGCTAGTTCTGGAAGCAGTGTTCAGCTAAAGGATTATTTTTCAAATTGAAGTTTTAATTAATATTTTGTATTATTTGGTGCACTTTTGTTATCAGTATTTAATTTATTCAAGAATTTACTCAGTGCTTGGCCTTATATATGGCCATGAGTTCCACAAGCAGGTAGGCATTTTGAGCTTTTTGGTTTTCTTTTTAACAGTTTTAAATATGCATTTCTCAATTTCTGTTAGGGATAGTAATATAGATGAAAGACTTTAAATTTTATCTTTCCACCATTGTTTTGAAAATCAACCTAATGCCCCAAGCTATCAGTTGCTTCACAGATAAGCAATCCTACTGTTTTCAGTCCTTCTTTATACAATAATATCTCTTCTTCCATAAGTGTTCTATTGGTTTGGTATATTCACTTTTCCTCTGCACTGTAAACCTACTCTTGTTAAGTGCTGGCAAAAATTTATGATCATTTAAAAATGAAGTATCTAACATATCAGCAAGTAATATCTTTCTCTACCTTAGCAGAGCATCAAATAGGCAGGGAGACAAAGTACAAAGTGCCACAGTCTTCAGCTCACACCTTTCCTTGTTGGAAGTACTGGCCTAGAACAAAGGCTGAAACGGTTTCTAATATGCATGGGATACTTTCTTACTCTCACCTGGTCAGAATTAGTTTTTTCTCTGTCTCATGCCCTCCTTTCACAGCTGCCAATACTGATTTCCTAAAGCAAACCTATGCCTTACTATTATTTCTAATTACCATGCTTATTTCATAACTGTGTTATGAAAATTACAATCTTCTTCATGATGTGAAGTTTAAAAAAATATATTTCAAAGTTTTTGGGGTGGTTTGGGTGGCATTGAAGCAATCAGTCAATCAATCAATAAAAAGAATAAACCTGAAGAAAATAAACAGAATAAAGGCCAAATACCAATAAAGTTCTTCCAAAGGTTTCCCTAGAGATGGAGTTAGATAAACCT
Organism: Falco peregrinus; assembly: GCF_023634155.1. Lineage (NCBI taxonomy): Eukaryota > Metazoa > Chordata > Aves > Falconiformes > Falconidae > Falco > Falco peregrinus. Next base: position 9,437,391 of record NC_073734.1, read on the forward strand.
AAGAGCTTTTGAAAGCCTCACCCTTTATGTATGATACTAGCTGACATGAACTACATTTGAATGAAAAAATAGAAAATTGAAATGCCCAAAGTAGAATGTGGGGAATGGGGGGTGGGGGTGGGGTGGTTTATGACATTGGGATGAAGAATTACATCTTACCATTCTCGATGTCAGAGTTCAAATCATTGATGGAGTTTAGGGATGGAGGGATCAGAAAAGAGGTCAAGGAACTCCTCAAGATTTTTCATCTTCTATAACCAGATTGACAATTCTGAATCTTTTGGGAAAAGAAGGCTAAAAATGTTTATTTGTTAAAGAAATAAATCTATGTTCCTTAAATAGAAACATTGCATTAAAGTAATATACGTTTTTAGCCTTAACTCATGCCTCAAGTATTATGCTTTCTGCGCATTACCAGTTGGCTTTAATGACCAAACTTACTGGCATGCACCTTATTACTATTCATGGTACTTGGAGGACTTTGACACCACTATCTTAATACAGAACAGCTTGATATTTCCCAGGATATTAGAAATTATTTTCTATTGTTTGAATTTATTACACAGTTTATAGTATATTTAATACTTGTGAAAAAAAGTCTTTAAAATAATTAAATTTAAAAAAATTACTTGCTACCTTACTACTATACAAGAAAAAAAAGCTCCAAAGCACTCTTAATAACATGTGGGGGTTTGTCTCCCTCCTTTCATTTTTAATATGAGCTGTTAGTTGGTTAATAAAAAGTACATAAATTGTTAGGAGTACCTTCTAATAAAGAAAGCAAAACCTAAGATATGATGAACACACCATAACAATTTTCTGCAAGTAGTAAGTAATTTTTTCCTATTTCCCTTCCCAATGGAACCAGAAAAATACACATTCTTCTACCATCTATTCACTGACACACTGCTTATCTGATGATGCACTGCTCTGGGTCATTTTCAGGAGCTGTTATTTAGATAGAAAGGAAGAAATAGTAATATGGGAAAAACATGACAAAACAACTTTTCAAGTGTACCTCTTAGGTACGATTCACTTCAAAATGAGCAGAAATAAATAATTCCAGCAATACAGAATCTTATGGTGCAGAGGTTTTTTCCATTCTTGCAGATTGGAAAGTAACAAATAAAGAAACCCCTCTAAATTAGGGCTTTAAAAATCTGAGGCTACTATAAAGAAACAAGATTAACTTAATCCCCTAACAATCCAATTTATGACTAGTAAAGGGTTATGAAAAATTCCATCTAGATGTCAAATATAAGGAAACACAAAGTCTTTGGAGACACATAATGATAAACTGCAGATTGAGCAATAAGCTCAGTGAACAGAATGAACAGTTCAAGAGTTCAGAACATGTTCATTTGAAAGGTGTTCAGTTAAAGAGAAGGGCATGGTATAGACAAAGGCACAGAAAGGTCATCATTACAGTCATTTCATCTTCATTACAATGGTGCAGTCATAGCATTGGTGCACACAATTAAGCTCACACTTACATGCCAATGCACTGCTTTGGAGACGAAACAAAAAATATTTTTAATAGATTAATAGATTAATGAATCCTCGGAGCTATAGGCAGGTATGTAAGAACGTGTGCTTTATTAATTCAGTTTTGAAAAATAAATAGGACATGGATAATCTGTATTTTCGTATCTTGTAAGATCAATTAAAAATTACGGTCTATCAAGAATGGTGCCATTCTTCATCAAACAAGCATAAAGCATGTCCTGAATGGAGCACTTCTACCTGTCAGACTGTAGCCCAATAGTCACTTTTTCAAGCCAGTTATCTCAAATGCAGTAGTCTATAACGAGCAGAAGTAAGCAGATGTTTAAAAGGTTTCAATAACACAATGAACTCTGGCTTTTGAAATCAAGAGTATCTACTCCTGTCCAAAATTTAGTGAAAAAACTGGCAGGCTACATTGAATAAACCAAAATAAAACCTTGGCTAGAATGTAGACCAGATAATCGTGCTCTTGAAAACAGACAAGTAATAACAAATGCAGGAAGCCAAAATCCTGGTTTTATATCAGACCTCATTCAGCACCTAGGATTACGTATGTCTGGATAAAATCACTTTTGGATAAAAGCAATAGATCTTCAGATCTTCATGGGTGGGTCTCCAAATCCAAGTGCTGACCAAATCAACCTTGTCTGTAAGTGGCAGGCTATCACAATCATAGGCAGTTCAGCTGCAGGTTAGGGACAAAGACATTAAAACTTTTTTTGCTTTGGTATTTGCACAGTACCTTTCATTAATAATTTACAGAAACTGGAAGTCCTGGCACTATCTTGTCTCTGATTTCTGATTCTCTAGAATGCAGACAGATAGGATTTTTTTTCACAAAACCATTAAGATGAATATAAACTAGAATATTTCAATTTTATATTTACCTACATATTTTTAAACAAAGCAATCTAAGATCCTCTTGCACCAATATACATGCATACCATAGACAAACACATTTACAAATAAATTAATCTATCTGTCATAGAATCCCAATTTTACACAACAGCACTGGGGCAAGAAAGTAATTCTGTACAATAATGGTGTTAGAATTGGGCCCACATCAACCCATAACAAACTTTGCAACTTTCAAGAGCAGTTAATTAAAATTTTGCAATTAAGCATAATTCCCACAGACTTTGGTATCAATTATAGATGACCTGCACTTTTCAAAATCTAAGCCAAATTTGGCATGAAAAAAATCTGCTGCTTAGACAGTATCAAGAACTATAGCCATTATACCAGATTGATGTCCAAACCCTAACTCACAAATACTTCAGACGCCTCTTGGATACTTATGCAAATCCTAAGATTATACATTTCCAAAGAAGCTAGGAAAATGATATTTAAAATATCATTTATTGGATGTTATTTATAATATGTAAGAATCTTCACCCTGCATAACCTCACAACATCCTCATATTCCTCCAGAGCCGCCTGCCCCTTCTGCCATAGGTGGCAAACTCTCCTATTTCCCCTGAGTTGCAGCCAAAGCTCTGTTCAGCCAGGTCCGGTCTTCCCTGCCGACCCATCTTTTGGCACATGGGTGTAGCCTGTAAGGCTTCCCTCTTGCAGAACGTCCAACCTCCCTGGACCCCCTGGTCCTTCAGGGCTGCCTCCCAAGGGACAGCCAAACTCTTAAACAGGCCAAAGGCAGCCCTCCAGAAGTACAAGGTTCTGCTGATCCCCCTCCTTATTTCTCCAAGAATCAAAACCTCTTAACATCTCATGATCGCTCTGCCCAAGACATCCTCTGACCTCCACATCACCCGCCTTCCTCTTTGTAAAGAGCAGGTCCAGCGAGGCATCTCCCGTGGCTGGCTCACTGACCAGCTGTGCCAGGCAGTTATCTTCCACACGTTCCGGGAACCTCCTAGACCGTGTTCTCTACACTGTGTTTTATTTCCAGCGGACGTCCGGTGGGTTGAAGTCCCCCAGGAGAACAAGGGCTAACGATGGTGAGACTTTTCCCAGCTGCTTGTGGAATGTTTCACCTGCCTCTTCATGCTGGTTGGGTGGTCTATAACAGACTCCCACCACGATATCTGCCTTGTTGGCCCTCCCCCTGATTCTTGCCCATAAACACTAAACCCTATTTTCACCATAATAAATGAAGGATTGCATTTGAAAGCAGTACAAACATTACATTCATGAGTTATCTTGATTAATTTTCTTCATCGTACCCAGTTCACGGCTGCAAGAGATCACATTATTTTTAAATATATAAATAAACCCAAAACTAAATCTAGACTTATCTAGATTATGGCACACTAGGGAGGAAACAGAGGAGGTCATGAAATTGGAGACTGCTGTTTCTTCTCATAATGTAATTACACTTTTGGCTAATGAAATTACTTCAGTCTCAAAGTAAGGGCTTGCAAGTCAGAGCTCTCACATGCTTATGAGAGATGGGGTAAAGAAATACTGTTTACCATTTATATCTGAGGGATGCACACTAATCCCCAAGATCCAAGCACAATTTATTTTGTTTCTGAACTCTGAGCAAGACTGAATTTGTGATCAAAGCCCTTTTCTAATTACTACAATAAAAGGACAATTAGCTTAAGAGGGAGGAAAGTCTGGTAGAAAGAGAAAGACCATATCATTCTGCACTGCTGGTACCCTCCAAACAGCTGAAAATAAACACAGCTTAGCTCAGTGAAGAGAAGCAGCAACAGAGCAAAGCAATATAAAAGGATGGCTGAGCACTCAAGGCCTCTATTCGTACCATTTAGGTATTCACAGCCCTACTCCAATCTGCACAAATGCTCTCACAATCAGAGCAGTCATTCAGCTGGAGATCTCTAGGCTTGCAAGGGACACACAGTATAGGGTCTCAGTGAAAAAAAAAAATGGAGGAAGCAGTACATTCTGGTCAGAAATACAAACTCTTCTTCTTGATTCCTTTTTGAGATACTGTGCTAACAGCTTACTTACGCCCCCGCTTCAGCAGTGGCTAATGCTTTCCACCATGCCAAGTGTTCCAGAGAGTTGTTTTTCCTTTTAACAAATCACAAGTGGCAAGGTGAAGATTTTGACCTAGGACTGCTGGCCATTCAGGTGCACTTGTACAATACAAAGTATGATTTACCCAGGGGAAATGAATGGAAACCCAAGATTTCTCACTTGGATAAACCTGTCATCCTCTCATTTTCTATTAACAGTTAGGGAAGGGAAAATATATTATCTAGTTGCTGCTAGTTGCTACTCAAATAACAGTTTCTAGCTATTGGTAGCCAGTAGCACACAGCTGGCAAATTTCGAAGTACAAAAAGAAACTCTGCTGACTGCATCTGAACTAGGCAGTAGTAATGCATATGGGATAACTGAATGATTTCTGACTTTGACTAAATATTTTTGGGGGGTAAATCTATTCTAAGATGGCATAAAAGATTCATGTGTTATTTTTTTTTAATAATATGAATCAAAGACATTAAAGAGATCAACCTGGTTAAGAGTCAGCAAAATACTCCGTTGACTGGTAGCCTCATTTCTTGCTTCAAACCTACCTTTAGGAAACCAGTTGATACACACCATTTCTAAGCAGTGAATGCACATGATGATTAACCTAACAAGATTGTGCCTAAATAAAACTTACATCCCCCACTAGAACATAGAACACATGGAAGAAAATGAAAATCAAACCCTTTCCTCTTTTTGCCCAAGTTCTTCTCCAAAGCTGAATGTTAAACCCAGTGAGCTTACAGAAATGAGACCAACTTACAAGCAAGGAGGCCATTATCACCCATTACATTAAATGAAATTATTTCATTTTCAAATCTATTGGCAAAAGTACTTCTTGCCTATTACAACAATTTTCAAGAAATTAATGGCAGGAGGTTCTGCTTCAACTGTCATAAAGATCACCAAAACCACTTGTGTTTAAGATGTTAATTACAGGGGCTCAATGCCAAAAAAATAATTCTGGTAAATTAAATCCCATGATTAATTCATAACATCCATTTCTGCATTAATCCTAGCATTAAGATATAGAGTAGTCTTCATACACACATCTCACTATGGGGAATAAAGCAATAGCAATTCCTAGGGTGTTTTTTTTATAACTCTTCATATTTTATGTACATTATTTAATTAATATAACTAGATAGTTAATCCACTACTTTGTATTTCTTGGTTTCAATCTCTGTTAAGGCCTGCAGGTTTTAAAAACTCAGAACAAGTAACTTCTCATGCATCATTCAGGCAGAAGTGTTCATGAAACCACAAGGACTCATGGACTTACTGTTATGCTTCCTACTCCTCTACTGTTTTGGAGATAACATAAATTCTCATCGGTTTATAATTTAAGCTTTAAATATCATACCTGGTTATATATCCAAAGGACTGCACCAATAGTACATAAAGACAGTATCATATACCTAGAAATTTCCTATAGGGCTTCAAAAGAAAATAATTACTGAGATCTTCAATCACTACACCAACATCATGACTCTACTGCTAGCATTCTCTACAATATTCTTTCCAATAAGAGTATAAAGGCTTATCTGTTAGGGGAAGCAGGAAGAAACAGTGAATCTTAGATGTCTGAGACATTTTTTTGTTGTGTCTTCACTCACTTTGATATAACAAAATTCATCACGGGCACATGTTTCTTCCTCAGCATATCAATCAATACAATTTTTATGAGTCAATGATGTGACCGGGCTTCCCAAATCCAGATTTTCTATTCATTAAAAAGTGACCCAGGAAAATAGAGTAAAATGAAATAAAACATTAAACGAAGAGTTTTCTGTCTCAGCCAGTAAAACCAACAGGTACGCCAAGAGATTTATCAAGCGCATTATTTACTGAAAAGACAACTGCACATATCCACTAACAGTTTCCTTAAGTTCATAATACATAACTTTAAAATAGCTAATAATCATTTAAAATGCTAGTCTGAAATATTTTTTGATAGCATAACGACTGATGTTTTCAAGTAGCAGCTGAAAAAGCCTTTAAACAACTTTAATTAACAACTATCACTTTTCACTACTGTATGCGCTTTTCATTGATTCTTTTTAAAATGTATTTAAAGTCAATGAATCAATCACTTCTTTGAAAATATATTCTGAACATCAATTTGAATAAGATACATTTTTACTATGTTTTTGATAACCTATTGCTAACAATGACATTAATAATATTTGGTTTCTGCTGATATTAATGCTGACGCTTCACTGTGGATGGCACCTTCTGGGTTTTTTTCCATTTAGTATCTCAAGTCATATCTAAAGCTGTTCTTTTACAGCCTGCACATACCGCTTTTTCAAAGTAGCAGGGGCATCTCATCTGCTCAATTACTTATTAGTGTTGCTAAAGAATACCATTTCCTCTCATGGCTGATAAAATATTAATCAAAAACAGGAACAGAGTGATTTCCCAGTGTAGATGTCTTCTAATGGTAATACATGGAGTCTAAGAGAGATCTGGAGGTCATGTAATAGCTCTTGAAGGCAGGGAGGGCCTCAAAGATAGTAAGGACATTGTATACCAAGTAATGAGATTGTATTCGAAGAGCACCGGATAGCTTAATTAGTGCTGTTTTGTAGGAAAAAAAAAATCACAAGTGTGATTACAAGGATGCATGCAAAGATTAATTGGGGTAACAGCACACAACTGAAAAAAATCTTTTGTAAACATTTTTGATCCTTGCTATTGCTCGGTATCCGATATAGAGCCATACAGCGGTGAACCTTCCAAATTACTACTGTTTCATGTCCATGTATCAGTTAATCATAGTAATAAAACAGTAAGTAATCATCGGTTCATTCTACCAGTTATTAAACATCCATCCCATCCTGTCTTTAGGTATTTTTGTTCCTATTTTTTCATAGGACTTGAAAGACAAGGGAGAAATTACAATGAAAAACAGAGAAGCAATTGAAAGATACATGGGAAAAACGTGACAGCTTGAAAAAGAACCTAAATGTATTTAAATATAATATTGTATCACCATGTTTCCTTCTAAAGTTTTTATGGAAATACTCCTGACTGACTTGGAAAAAACAGTTCTACTAAATAACTTCTAAAGAAATAATACATGCCCTTTGGTGGTGGTGGAAGTGTCTCAACCTGGATCAACCTGCAAACTAATTTTAACACAGTAAGCCAACAATAACAGGAACCACCGCCTAGAAACCGTGCCATCAAACAAATACTGTTCAGCTGTGTCTAATGGCAGGAAAACCTACTCAGTGCTCAAAAAGTCAAATTCCATCAATCTATAGGCACTAATCAAGTCCAGTGGCAAGCAGATGTTCTAACTTCCCTAGGAAAACTGCCAGACCACTTCCCCGTCACAGTTTTGTAGAAGAAAGGACAATGACATATACAAAAATAAAGGTATGTTTACCTCTAATAAATATCCATCATATTAGCATCATCCTTTTGTCTCACAACACACTGAATTCTAAAAGTGCTGTAACACTGGACAAGATGAAATATGGCTTGCATCCAAGCTCAAGAACAAATGTCATCTCTTGGCACTTGTGTTTTGTAATTCTTTGAATGCAAGAAGGCATAAAACAGTCCTGTCAGCAGTCAAGAAAAGAAAAAATAAAACAAAACTAGTTTTCATCATAGCGTATATATAGAGAGAGCATACACCTGACAAAACTTTGTATCTTAAAAAAAAAATTAATATCACTCTAAATGGTGAATATAGTGGACAAACCTTTAGAAGAAGTAGGAAAGACGGCTAAAAAAATTAGCTAAGCTGTCATATTTAATAGTAATATTAAGCACACAGCACTTTTCAGCTATGAATCTAAAAAGTTGCACTATAAGTGCAATTGACTTGCTTTCCAGTCATATACAGGCAAAACTGAGAAACTAAGATACAAATTCATTTGTACAAAGTCAGTCAAACAGGTCAAAGCCTGGGTCAGGAACAGAATGAAGGTCAGTTGACATTACTCCAATTTACAATCCATTTTTCTTCCATTTTGCATGACACACCAGATAATTCATGATTCAGAGGAAAGGCTAAGAACACATATGCAAGAAAACTCTATAGGCAGCAGTAACAGCAGTTACTTCAAAATATGCAAAAGTGCCCTTTCACTTACATTGATTCTATTATAGGTAAGAAACTATTTTTGTATGGGAATTGTTTACTGATCATTTAAATTAATTTTCCTCCAAGACAATTTAAATAATAGTTTTCTTCATTAAAAATTCAGCATTGCCTCTGCATGATTTTTGCACTAATAACCTGGGAACCAGTTCTGTTAAAAGCATGACATCTCCACTAAGGTTTCTGAGAATCTGCACTTAAGTGAGTCACAAGACTTGAGTCTCCTCAGCATCCTGAAGCAATAGTCCTTAATGAGGAGTGTGGGTGGTGAGCTGGTTTTGATAAGTAGTAATAGGATGAGCAAAAAGTAATATACCAATGGTTGATATATTACTTGACATGTCAATTGTTGGAGAGTTGCTGTATTGAATTTGTACCTACAGCAAACACAATACACAAGATTCTAATATACTGTGGTGTTTGCTACATATTTTCCAAGTGATTGTATTGACTTTGTAAACAAAGATTATATGAAAAAATAAAGACTCCTGTACCATATAATATTTACCAAGTGAACAAATCTATCATAGCTGGAAATAAAAACACAATTTCACCAGTGTCAGGAAAGGAGGAAATAAATTGAGCGTTTGAAATGAGATCAGATACTTCAGTTTGGCTCTCAGGCACCTAAGAAAGTCTCCTTCTAGTGCAATAGTTGATTATTATTTTAGTTTTAAATATTGCAGAGAAAATAAGGAGAAAAGGAAGAATGGAGTATCAATTAGAGTGAACAGTTCACGTATTTCAAAAAATCAAGATGAAGTAAAATACTAAATTTAAACTATCCAGGTCTAATTCTCCTTGTAACGACACCAGTTTATTTCCCATAAGAGTAGCACCAAAAGACCTCCAGCTAGGTCCAAAATAACATTTTTTGACTTTTGCAAAAGGTTGCATCATTTAGATATAGAGAAACATTGAGGTGAGGTCAATGTTTAAGTTATATTAACTTAAACATTTTATACCACTTGAGTATTTGTCCACAATCTAACACAATAATAAGATGAATGATGAATAGAAGGGACAGAAGAACCTATTACAAACATTAGTAAAGTGTTGAGCCAATTCAAATGGGCATGACTTAGCCAGGAGGTCATGATTAGCCTTCACTCATTCCACAGGTAGAAGATCAACAGCCCTCAGGAGCCATTCTTGTTCTATTATATTTCTCCTCACTTCTTTCCCAATGGTTCTGCCACTCTCATTTTCCCTTTCTTATTACTTCAGCTGAGTGCCATTATCAGGGAGTTAATGAAAAAACAAAACCAGAACTTATGGTCATGTCTTCATTCCTGTTGCTGCTGTTTGCATCTATGTAGGTATACCAGAGACCAAAGTAGCTTAGCCAGTTCAGCACCACACAGCTTGCCATACGCATCCAACTGGCTTAACTGAACCATTCTGGAGGGTAACTTCTAAGCACCCAGCTTTCTGGCTGCGCCGTGGGCAGTATCTGAACTAAAATGCATCCTTAACTGTTGGCTGACCTGTTTACGAAGAATGAAAATATAAGCAAAGACTTTAAAGTTAATATTGGGGCCTTAACATCATGTAAAGTTGTTTTTTAAAAAAGAATCAGAATTACTTCTGGGCTATTGTTAACAAAACAAAGTTGCATTCCTGAACCACAGAACACGTTTCAAATAAATAACCTTTTTCTTTACTTTGTGGACTTAGACTAGTGTTCAGATTTTGTAAAATATTTTAAAATAGCCAGTTCTCATCATGAAACTGTTTCAAATACCAAATGGAGCAGATTACCGCTAGGAACAGATCTCTGAAAATAAAGGACTTACTATAAGATTCTACCTTGGCAGCAGAAAAAAATATTTTATATTTGCTCTGAGTATTTATTGGGGGGGGGGGGGGGGGGGGGGGGGAGTTCCTTCTTTTAAATAAAATTTCCTTTACATGGGATCTCCCTTCAACAGCATCACTGACATGAATTTTACCTATTACTTTATCAGACTCCTTTTCTTTGTGCAGCTCAGCTTAATCTTGGGAGTATCTACAGAATTCAGAAGTTTCAAAGCTGTATGTTTAGGTCTGAAGCTAGTATTGTAAGTCCGCTCTTTAGTGTGCCAAAATATTTGCAAGCAACTTATTTTCTTAAGTAAAATAGAGTGATGCCACGCTAAACATTCCCATACAGTAAAATGTACGTAAAATAGGAACATGTTAGCGGTAAGCAAACTGTCATAAGCAGAGCACTGTATTTAATATTCAGATCAAGGCATCTCTGTCTCATCCCAGCAAACCCTTCTGACAAAAGCCATCCAATGTCTGCCAGCAGTATTGAGTCCAGCTGAGGACAAATTTCAAGATGAACCTGAAATCAATTTGCCATCAAATTTTCATGCTTCTCCCAGACTATCTGTGGCATTTTAATTACAAGCACCCTAGGCAGGGGGTACTACAGATATTGACACTTAGCTCCTACAATAAACTTTATTGGCAACCTCTGTCTGAATGTAGTACTCAACTAGAATAACAAGAAATATATGAGGATATCTAAGCAATAAGGTGGCATAATCATTTTGGAGTGGTTTTGTTCCAAATGGTGGACAACTCTACTAAAGAAACTTTTCTGAATTAAAATAAGCATCTGTTGGATGGAAAATTCACTCTTGTAATGAACATGTACAAGATCCCAAGTCCTTCAAGAAGCAACATTTAGTTTCTTCTCCTTCCTATTTAATTTGGCTAACTAATACATTAGCTAGTATTTATAAATTTCTGAAGTAGTCCCTGTTAGCAACTGGGTTCAAATTAGATCAGTGACAGGCTGTAGAATCAGAGAACATCTTTACATCTGTTTCAGTTTCTACTCCTCAGGATTTTTCTGCACAATTTAAAAGGGTACATATCTTAGGAATTAAGGATCTAAATTGGAGATGAACCAATGATTTGCCAGTTCTGCAATATACAATTTAAGGCTTTTTTAGTAAAGATATTCTGAGACATGCAGTGTCTTCGTGAGCACACTGAGGGCAAGGTTGCTTGCAAAGCCAGTCTTCCTTACTATGAAGTGTTCAGAAGAATAAAAGATTTATAAAAGAGACATTTAGAGAAGTTACCATGCCAATATGAGTGTGGTTTGCCATACGTGGTTAGGGGAGATGTAAAGAGGAGAAGACAAGGTCACTCCAGAACGATTACAACTTTGAAACTCATAAAAGCAACCTGTAGTTGCAACTACTGAGAGAGTAAATACAAAAAATACACTGAAGAAGAAAGAAAATTAAACATTCCACAATGCTATACCCTAGAAAAAGAAGAGAGGAAGTATGTAGCAAACGTAAAAGACTGTGACAGCTGCAAAAGATTCAGTAATTAAAAACTGCAGGTTGTTTTATTCAGGTGTGCTTTGAAATTTCCTAAGCTGCCAGGTAGGAGATGTCAGCAGCAAACCAGCCGATTCATAGAGAATATCAAGATGTCTTAATACTGGTTATGCTGGAACCCCAGTACAAAATGCACAAAGCTGAAAAACAAAGGCTTGTAACATGAGGAAATTTTACAAACTAAAGAACAGGACTACATGACACATTAGTCTCCCAGACACCATTTACTCAATCAAAGTAGTATTCTTTATGTCCATTGTTCAAATATGAAATTTGGGGTTTAAATGAAACCAATTAACTTGAAATTCAGGGTGATACCTATGTCACAGCATAAAAGCTGGTGGTATTCCACCAGACAATAAAAAAGTAAGAATTATGTTTCACTGAAGATGTTTCTTGCAACATTAAAACTCAGTTATGTTCTTTGCAGTTGAGTATAAAACAAAATATTGAAATAACAAATACAAAAATAAATCCTAATAAATATTGATCAAAACATTTACTTTTACAAACTGGAGTGAAAACCTCTCATAATTTTTTCAGAGTTCTCAAATGGTTTTAAAACATTCTGCCTAATGAGACAAGTACTACTATTAAAGCTTAACTCTAGCGCAATCCCCAGTGTGCGAGAACGAGAAGTTTGCAGTGAGAGTAGCAAAGGCAGCAGTCAAATCTGGGTCCATCCCACACACAGTAGGTAATTCCTTTGCCTCCTGTACCTTGTCACAATACTATGCCTGCATCCATGAGAAGTTTGTCAAGTCTAGAGATCTTTGAGAACCTCATTTCCAAGGTGCCACATGAAGCATTATCTTTTATTTTTTCTCCAAACCAGATTTGTTGCTCTTTTTACTGTGAAAGATCTCGAGTTTGTTACGTTCCTGTAAATACTGAAGTCAACACAAGGTTTACCTTAAAAACCTGAGAGAATGCAATTGCCTCAAACCTTAAAGTATTTTCAATGAAGAGTACCTACGCATAATTCCATCTAGGATCTCATGGCATGCCTCAGGGATTATCCATTTACAATGTTCATTAAACAAAATATTCAAGTTAAAGAAAAAGATTCGGCTTACTACTTCCAGCTATATCAACACCAAGCAGGGCTGGTTAGTGTGCTTGTTAGTAAATACAAAACCAAAGCTGGAGGGCCCGGCCCCACATTGCTGGGGCGTCATGCTGGGGTGCCAAACCAGCCCCGCCAGCCCAGCCCCACCCCGCCCGAGCAGGGTGCGGCAGCGCCCCCTGGCGGCAGCAGCCCCGGTGCTGCCTGCCCGCCAGCCTGGCACACTGGGGCCCGCGCGTTAGACATCACCCTATGCACGGATGAGCTGTACAGTGAGGCCAAACAACACCCACGCGCACACGTTCTCCATAGGATGTGTGCATACATGTAACTGGGGGTGGGCGGGCAGGGAGCTACCCATCTCTATATGCATTCTCACAAACCCGATTTAGCTTATTACCAAACATATGGAAGCATGTCATATGAAGGTCATTTTTTATTCCACTCCTGGCAGTTGATATAAAGACTGAAACATTTCACACAGCCTGTTAATAACCATATGAACAACACTCAAAGTTGGCTGTCCAGTCCCTACAGAGAAGTCAGATACAGAAAAGTAATCAATAGATTCATTATTTTATTTTAAATACATGGTGCCCATCCCAAACCCAATTTTTAAGGTGAATTCTGCAATCTAAATATGTGAAAGAAAAGGTGTATGAAGTCAGCCTTTATTAAGTTAACCTTTATTAAGTATTTTTCTGCTAATACTACTGGCATTAACTGGCCCAATGGCTTAAAGCCGGGCTGTGACTCCGACTACCCATCAGATATTTGTTACAGGTATCCTGCAATTTCTTAAATGAAGCATTAACTCGACCCACAAAGAAGAAAGACAGACAGACTCTCAGGATGATTTTAAATGCTCTCGGGATACATACCCCTTCAATAACCAAACTAATAGATTTCAAATGTGAGCATGGTTTGGACAACATACTCTTTCAATTAGTTTTATTTTAGTATAAATATGCCAGCTATATGGAATCTAATGTCACATCAGGAATTTCCTGAAATGGGGCACTACTGCTATTAAAGTTATGTGATTCAAGCTTTTAGACAGAGCTCCAGGCACAGAGCAATGCATCCCCATTTAGAAGCGACTGCGGTTGTCAGTGGCCAAGAACAATACGTTGTTTAAGCCACTCCCTGAAGCATAAAAAGCTCAAACACCTTTAAAAATTGGTGTGTGATAGATAATTCACCTATACATCATTTTACACACCCATACATATTACATAACGAAACCCAGTTAATATTTGTGCTGTGCTTTGAAGATGTAAGGTGTGAAGGCTTTTATTACTAATAAACTGTGTTTTTCATAGATCGGCACTGAAACTTTAATGAACCTCTGGATATTGAAATACATGTTACAAATCATTTAGCGATTCTGTTTTTAACTTCAGACTCCCACGTGAGGAAAGAAGGATTTAAGTTTTCACTCATTGTAGGGTGCCACGTAGAAAAACCTGTCTTGTTTGGGACGGTTTATTTCAGGTACTTCAGGCATACATTAAGCTGATGTATAATGGGAATACACGTACAGGTATTACATCGAATAGAGTGCATTGCTAATACATAGTCTGATGTATTGTGAAATTCTGGTGACCCAAGGAAAGCCATTAGCTAGCTGTGGGTCAGCTTCCCCTGCTGAGTAACCAGTAGCAGCTTTAGCATTTTAGGCCCAAAATAAACTAAATTCAAGAGCTGGAATAAATAGCTCCTCAGGATAATGAAGGGTAACTTGCAGAAGCATTGCAAATTATATAAAATATTGTAAGAAGGAACAAATGCTGGGTTTATGTGCCTCTGAAAAAAATTATGAAACACCAAGAAACTTACTGACAACATGTCTGCTTTTTCTGGCTTTCCTTCCACAGGATACTCAGTTTAATAAACTGCTTTGTCATAAAGCACATCAGCTACTTAATTTGACACATAATAATGGAACAGCTTCAAATACTATGTTCCTTCAATTTTTTTGAGAATTTTACTCATCCAGTACCTTGTACAATGTACTCACACGTTTTGTACATTCAACAAAGACTAAAATGGATTTTGCATGCAAGGCTATGCATTTTCATTGTCATCAAGAAAAGTTAATTACTGAATAAATTGCAAGTTCAGAAATATAATGCATTAGGACAGAACCTACCCTTTTTGCCTGAAGAACCTATTAAACTTCATCTTGTTAGCAGACTAAAAATCTTAATTAGCATTTTGTTTTGGACAAATCCTTGTGAAGTCTGCGCTGTCTGTTGCAGATATAAAAGGAGAGAGACTCAGCAGATGAGGGTTTACATGTGAACACAGCATCATTTTTGAGTATTCCATAAAATCTGACAATATAATCTCCGACTTAAAAAGCCAGCCACTGTGAGCAGTTGCTTGTCCGTATTACATTCCACTCTGAATTCCTTTTCATTTATCAGCCAATGAGCTGTTAAAAAGTTACATATAGTTAAAATATTATAACTATGTGGTTAACTGCAACCTGAGTTTCTACTCACCCCCGGCCA
Organism: Falco peregrinus; assembly: GCF_023634155.1. Classification (NCBI taxonomy): domain Eukaryota; kingdom Metazoa; phylum Chordata; class Aves; order Falconiformes; family Falconidae; genus Falco; species Falco peregrinus. The sequence continues at coordinate 9,452,901 of NC_073734.1, forward strand.
AAAAAGAAAAAAAAGAAGAAAAAAAAAATAGGCATTTTTGGTCTTTGCTTTGATATACGTACAAATTCCACCTCATTGTCATAGATTTCCCAATATAACTGTCAACAAATATACAGAAGATAAGACTGGAAACAATCCAACAACTAATCAAGTTTTAACATTCAACCTGAAGAACTTCAGGTAAGCTTCTTCTTTTACATTTTGGTCTGGCTTTTTTTTTTTCAGTGAAAGACGCAAACACAACACTTTGGGGAAAATACGTATGAGGGAAAAATATACTTCATGAGTTCAGTCAGCATTTTCAAAGAACGATTACTTTCTCGATTTTGGGAGTCTGCTTTTTCAAGTGATTATTACAACATAGGAGGACCTGTACATTCACAGTCCCACCAAGAGTTAGTGCTGTTAAGACTAACAAGATCACACCCCTTTCCCACTAAACTACTCCTCTTGTAAACTTACTCCCTGATAAGTTCCAACCTCTTGCATGGTTTCTGCCCAGCTGGATCATGTACACATCTACTGACGTGTTGATCTTCCATAGACTTTTGGATCCAAGGAGGTTTTGACAAAGACATACCTTCTTCTAAGCAGGAAGTGTTGCCTGCTGAAATCCTTCCCTATCTATAATGTATAGCAGAAGTAACCACTCTTACCCTTTTCAGTGTGGCATCCATATCATATTGGAAGTCTTAAGTACACACACACACCCCTGAAACAATGCACCAGAAGAAAAAGGGGTCCAATAAGAGAAATCTATAAAGATCACAGCACTTCAGAAAAACTGGGGGACAGAATTAGCCAGGCCAAAATAACTGTTTGCTAAATAAAAAGGATAGAAAATGAAAATCTTTCATTCACACCATTTCTCTCCTGGTTTCACCTACTTAAGTCAGGCAGAGGAACAGACAGTTCCTCCCTCCTACTCCTCCAGGGGCACCCAGCATCTGAAAGAACAGTAACAGATCGTTTTACCAGCTCCCCACCAAACCAGGGGCAGGAAGCATAGCAAATAGAAAGGATGTACAGCACAAGCGCTTCTTCAAGACACCCACTGAACTACTGCAGAAACACAAGAGACCATAAAGTATAGAAAAAGCTTAGAAAGAACATTAAAAAACAGCGTAACATCCAAAGACAAAATGAATAACTAAATACTCGTGCCCACCCAGTGTGCATACAAAGTATGTACAAAGCTGCTCATGAGCAACGGAACAGTATCTCACTGATCTCACAGGCTGATTTTACTGAATTTGTCACGTAGCCACAGAGTATGAGTATGTTCAGATGAGCCCAGGTTCTTATCTCAGAAAAGACAAACTGACAACAATGACTAAACATCCTCCTCCTTTGCTGAACAGACAGTACCTTAAGGGAGGGAGGAGCTGGGCAGCGGAACAGGCCATCGGATATAAAAATATTCAAGAAAATACCCAACAGAAGTACCTTTCCTTTAAGTCCAATTGTCCATTTCTCTTGTCATGTGTCATGAGTATCAGCATGCTGGGCAAGGCAACAGTCTAACCTGTGGAGGAAGATTTCTTTCTGACCAAGTAATGGAAATGGATTTGGTGTGGGAGAAGGTGAGGAAGCATGAGACTATATATATATTTTTTTTTATTTATTTTTATTTTTTTTTAATTCAAGGCAGGATTTAAAAAAGATCCAGATTTGAAAAAAAATCTGACTTTCAAACTATTTTCCACTTCTTGATAAAAAACATTCCAAAATCATTCAATTAAATTGTTGGATCTTTTTGCACTTCAGTGAAAAAGCCTTCTTTTTTTCTTTGCTTTTATATTTTACATTTTTCAGTGGGTTTCAGGGTAGAACAGGTTAAACTAATAAAAAACACTGTGGGAGGGCAATTGCAGTGTTCTCAGAGTCAACAGATCGCCATAACCTTTTTAACTCTAAATCATCTTAGAATCTAAGACGAGTGCATAAAGAAACAGCAGCATGAAACAGGAGAGGTTACACAAAACATTGCAAAAACCAAGGAAAAGTCTTTGGTAGGCTCAAAAGCAACAGGAAGGCTAAAGAATGAATGCAGTCAGAGAGAACTACTGAAGGCACTTCTCAAAACATTTTGAAGATGTAAAAGGAGGGGAAGCGAATTTCAGCGCTAGTAAGGCTGGCAGTAGTTTAAGACCTCTAGAGAAGTAGCTGATTTCTGACCTTAGGAAGAAAAAGAGAACTTTACTAAACTAACACATTTTTTTAAAATTAGAATGTTCAGCAGCATAGTTAAGACTTCTAATCACCAGACAGGTTGGGGGGTGGTGGGGTGGTGGTGGTGGTGGTGGTGTGTGTGTGTGAAGCTGATTTTAATGCATTCTTATCCCCAGGGTCCCTCTGTATGGGCAAATGAAAGCTATAATGACCTACTGCATAAATTAATTCTCTAAAAGACAAAATACAATAGAAGATTGATACATAAAGACATAACTGGGCATAACAACTGCAAGGCCATAACCACACCTTGATACGAGATTACAGACTTGGGGAGCTTAACATCTTGTTTTGAATATAGTGCTCAAGGAAAGACTCTGTAAACCTGTATATTAAAACTAATGAGCTAAATAGGCCATGCATTAAAAAACTAAAATCTGGTGTCATCCTTGGAAGAGTGAAGACAAGCACGATCATTTTTTGCTCCCCTGAATGCTGAATTACACTGATTAGATTTCTCTACAAGCTGCATTAATTTGTTATTTGCATGGAGACAGTGTAATAGGAAAACATTTTCTACATTAGTGCGACAGACAGCTTTTATGCCTGAGCTCTATAAAGAATAAATTTGCAATTTTCCAGAAAGAAATAAGGTAATGAATAACTGGAATTCCAGTGTGGGAATACTACTTGTCTGTACAGTAGCCATTTCAATTAAATATACAAGATTTGAGACTAGTCTACTTCATCGCTGTACCCTAAGAGGCATTGGTTTGCTTGAGCCATGTGGTCAGATACTTTCACATCGTGTAAGAAAAAGCTAAATTTTAATAATCAGTAAAGACAGTAAGGTCCCAAAAGAAGACTTAGTAAAAACAAGCTGACATACAGAAATATGTTAAAATAGGCATAAATGACTCATGATTCCTATTCCATATTCTTAAACATGTTCAGATCCAAACTGTGGATATATTATTTTCTTGTTGTAATCCAGCAGTATTTTAGCCATTTTTATTTAGCAAGAGGATTAATAAGGAGTCTTTTTTCCTGCTGCAAAAATCTCACTATATTTCAGACAATCAAGGAAGGAACTGAGGTAGCTAAAAGGAAAATTAAGTATAATAGCTCAAAGCCTAATATAGTATTTTATCAAATTCAGCAAGAGCTGAATTTCATGCACTTTTTTCCATCTTGTAAGCAAACAAATAGGCAGCAGACTCTTGTTTTCTGCTACAAGGAAAGCTGTCAAAGTGTTTATACTAAGTTATTTAGAGTTATCTGCTGCTACAGCAGGTGATTAAATCCAAAAATTATAATCAGTTTTTCTCTTCAGAGTTTCTTAAATGGCAGGCATCACTCTGTTTACGCCAACTTGAAACTTCCGATTTCTTCAAATATTTTTTTAATAAATTTAACGTAAAACATTGCCTAAAAAGATAATGCTTCAATATTGAGATACAAAGAGCTTTCTACAAACACAGATGTCCTACATCTTTAACCTGCTGTAGCTGAAGACAACCACATCACCCTGCTGCAGGACTTTCTCTCTTTTTCAATTAATATCAGTGGGCTACAGCTGGTATTTGTATTGGTTTAGTTCAGATGCTTATTCTGAATGCAGATTTGTATACTAGATGCAAAATGATGATAAAAAGGAAAAAAAAAAAAAAACAAACTTGAAAAGGTTACTGAACATCAAGAAAAAGCAAAATAGAAATAGCTTCCAGAAAACTAGTATTTGTATCCCTATAGTGTTAATTATGCCCTGCATTTTAAGGAAATTTTAAATTGCCTCTTTCAACAGATGTTCTCTTAAAAGAATAGATTATTTGGGAAATGACAGGTCTTTGTCAAAGCTAACCCAGTGGAATACAAAAATTAGTACTAACTTACTATAGCCCCAAGTATTACAAACTCTTTATTCTCAACAACAATATGCTAACCCTATTAGCAGCTAGCTTACTAATTATATGTAGGTAATTTTAAGCAGCTATAGAGGAACAACTAGCTCAACTCCACTCCACTAGTTAAGTTGATATGCCTCCCCCTTCAGAGCTAGCCATAGTGAAATCAGTCACAGGTATGCAGAGTGGTTTGATGACCAAAAAAAACCCCAAACCACCAAAACCCATGCTGAAATTTTCCCCCAGGCTGCCTCTTCCCTTCCTTCATCTTCCAAACAAGACAACAATTTACAAAAAGTGATTAAAGATCAATATACTTCCGATAGCTATGGATATTTATTTAAAATAAATGTTAAACCTCAAGTTTTTTCTTAATGCAATGCTATATTTCAGATGTTTTAAGCAATAACAGAAAATATCCTTTAAAGCAGATTTCAGGCAAGCAGATATGAATATTCTCAACAAAATCCTGATTTCTAGAGTTAGGAATGAGAAATTTACTATTCTGGGATAAATCAAATTTAATTAAAACAATGAGATTCATGAATGTTAATTTTTACAATTAATTTCTTACATTGTGGATTAAACCCAGAATTATTCTACCAGATAAAACTGAAGTCTTTTCTAGTTCCCACATAAAGTAACCCACCTAGAATCCAAGTTGCCATAGCTATGGAGCGTAACTCTTTGCTCATTTAGTTGGTCCCAATTTCCTGTTAAAACGTGTACCGAGAAAACTAACATCACAGGAAGATAAAAGACCTTCTCCACAAATAGCCTAAGAATTGTCAGTATCATAATCCAAAATGTAAACAGTACAATGGGAAACCAAAAGGACCTTGCACTAAAATGCACACTTTTTGGCAAAACTATTTTGGTAATAATTGAGATCTTCACTGAACTGGAGTTTCAAAAAGATATATGTCTGGTACCTTCCCATGTTGGTAGCAGAACTCCCTTGACCTTAAGAGAGCCAGGATGTCAGTCAATGCTTACCCTGAAACCTTCTCGGTTATTTTATTGAACTAATCAGTGGGATTTGTCTGCTGCTTTTTAGTAACCCCAGTCACTTCCTACCTATTTGGCACTCATCCTTAGAATATAATAGATTTGGTACTGCCTTTTTCATTTTCAAATTCATGGTTGCTTGGTGGTCTTAATTTTCTCAGAGTATTCAAAGTTGACAGATTAGTAATAGGTGGTTCTTTGCAACTATGTGGGCAGATCTTTAATGGAGCTCATTAGTTTATATTAGCAAATAGTGTTACAGAGATGTGGAAGCTGTTCATAGAGGACAACACTTCTACTGCTAAATAAAAAAAATAATAAAATTAACAAAAATGTAAATCCTCACTTCTATGATTAAATAAACACCAATTAGGTCAATTTATGTGAAGAAGAAACACAGACAATTATTTATTCAGTATAAATATTAAAGAAAATTCCAAAATGTATTTTGGTGCTACAGTTTCTTTTGCTATAAAATTCATCTATCCGTAGTACCAGAAAAAGGGAATCTTTTGAGATTTACCAAGCATACCTTGTACATCTGTTTATTGTCTAGGACACTTAGTAGTATAATAGGCTGCTGCTTAGCCCAGCAGAGAATTCTATGGAGTTGCCTATCATAATAAGCCTTGAGCTAGGAATGGATTATGAAAATAATAATAATCACAACATTAAATGCAAGTCAAGGTTGGCATTCAACAAAAAAAACCCTGGACATTTATATTAACATGGCACACATAAAAGGATTTCATTTTACACAAAACATTTTTTTATTTAACTTTATGGGACTTTTTTCCAGCACCTGCTTAGGTTTCCAGGTAACCATGAAGTTTAATAAACCTGTACAACCATAATTAAACACTGTAAATAATTTATCTGCTTAATCTTCCTAACTGGCCTTTTATTCCTTTGTAGAAAGGCGATCCTTGCTGACATTCTGAATAAGGTTGGCAAAATAAGTGCAGTGAGGAGTGGTAGTATAAAGTGGATTTGCTCTCAATAATGTATGAAGCCACATGCTGGGTAGAGGAATCCTCACAAAAGCAGTACCACAGCAATCTGTTCCTTTCATCTGCAGCCAGCATTTAAAGTGAAGGTGCTGCTCCGAATCAAAAGCACAATCATTCATTTGTGAGCAGATGTCCTTCACACGGCAGGCAGCACTTTTTCAAAACAGAACTGAACAAATGCACTGCTGTGAGACAAGTTCCCCTACCCATTAAAGAAAGAACACAGTATATATTAATTTAGCAGGTTGTTGAATGTTTTAAAGTAGAATTTATGAAGCAGAAAAAGCATGTGGTGAAACAAAATGGCTTTCAAACTAAAATATGAAAAAGCTCCTCTAGTTACTCGTTTGCAAAATGCAAGAGTCTAAGGCTCATAATAATAGTTTATGCAGGAAATAAGGTGAAATGTGAGGTGTGTGATTTTCCACACTACACTCAGATTATTAACTAAGAGAGGCCAATAATTTGATAATCTGTGTGTGATGATTAGATTGCACTTATATGCATTCTGTGTCCACATTTGTTCACAGAATTTAGGATTAAATCAAAGTGAAAGTTGTTTAAAGCTGTTGGGACTCTGCAGCATTTAGCAAAGTAAACCTGAGAGCTGCTAAGAAAGTTCTGACACTTTTGGTTAAATAGATTTTTCTAGTTCCCTCTGAACACGCAGACCTTTTTTTGGAGAGTATTTCTTTTTGTAATAAAAACTTTTGGATGTGGTCCACGCACACTCTGCTAGACAGAAAGATTCACACTGAATCCTGTGAGCCAGACTAGGATCTTTGCTATGAAAACTATGTTGGTTGCTCTTTCAATTTTTGGAGCACGTTCCTATTATACACATTAATTATATATTATAAAGTAACATACAAAGTATTTACTCCTTACTCACAATAATTTGAAGGTCCAAATTTAACCGCCACTACTACCCCCCAGTTACAGCAATTGCACATGCTATATGCATATTGATAGCAACCTTTCAAAATCAAGATGTTATCAAATGAAAGTAGGCAAGTCAAACTCTTCTGCAATGACTAAGAGGCAGCTATGTCCTTCATGTGTATTGTTTTATAAATATCTATTGGTTAGGTAGTTCCTCTGGCCCCTTTCCATAGTCCTCTTCTAAGAAGAAGCAAGTTATGAGATTTGCACCTTAATTTTCGCCACAGCTACCCCAGTCTGTCCCAGGTATCCAGTCCCACCTGCAGCCACAGGCAGGCTGTGTGATACCCTCCCACCCATCACCCATGCACAGGTGGCCTAAAAGCTTCCTGCTCACTTTGCTCAGCTCCCTCCGCACCTGGTCACACCCAACCACACATCAAACCTTAAGAGCTCTCTGCCTTTGCCAACAAAAGCCACATCTTCTCTTTCCTTCTTCCCTCTCTCCCATAACATGGCCTATAAGCACATCAATATTTACAATTACTTTATCCACATTAAATAAACACACTGAGTTTTGCTGCCCACACAGAAAAAGGTTGATTCCTTCTTGCAGAAACACACTATTACTTGCTGTATAATTATTATAAGGCATACTGCAATTTAAAATGGAATCTCTGTTTATATATGCATGATCATTATACCAGGAGTCATTTGTGGATAACGCACAGATAAAAATGCAGCTAATAACTCTTACTGTAATGCTTAATCAATTTATGAATATATTATTTAAACTAATAGTTCAGGTAGGGTATCTTAAACAAGTTACAGAGTACATCGACCAATTCAAATACCGGCTACTAGATCAATAAGGAACTATAAGTAACTCTAGGGAATAGGTACACTTGCATAAGAAACTGTGAATTTTTAAAATGTCTCTATTGGGAGAACAATCTCATAAAAAATAATTGCTTTAGGCCATTTCTTTTGGATTTTAGTAAACTGTATGGTAAACTAGAAATCGAAATAAGAATTTTACACTGTATAATAAACTATTTTTATATAATTTTTAGATCGTTTTTTAAAAATAGTCAAATGAACAATACCTGATACTTCTATTTAGTTTTCCAACTCAATATTTAAAATACAACCTGATTTATGTAACATCTGAACAAACTGTCAAGACTGTCCTAGAGGCAATACAAATTAAATATATTTATTTATAAACATAAAATATTTTTCCTCCTACAATTTACAAAAAGACAAGAACTTTAAACCAAGTACTTTGAAGGCAAATTTATAAAAAAATAAGGCAAAGCAAGGAAAAAATTAAACAGCAAACCAAAAGGAAAACCTTATTTTCTCATAACACATTTCAGAAATTGTTAATCTTAGTGAAAAAGAAATCTGTTATAATAATAAATAGACATTTATCTAAGCATCATGAAAAATAAGTTCCTAATATGCATGTTCTAAGTATAAACATACATATTGAAAATTCAAATTGGGCCAAAAAATGTCACACACAGGGCCGCAGGTACCTAGTTAAGCTGTGCAATTTAGCTTGTTGGCAACCAGCATGACGTAGTCTCTATACTTGATTTAGTACTTTTTTTAATCGGAATGTATAACTTTAATCTTACAAAGTAAGATTTTTAATTAAAGGTACCAAGTGCAAATTCACTAACTAAGCCACTGCCCTCCGCTCACTCTGATGCTAAAGGTGTGCTTTATCTCTGTTTTAAGTGATACTGCATTTTAAAAATTAATTAGTAGCTTGCAAGAACAGCCACACATTATTGAGTAAGTAACAGCATTTAAGTGAAACAGATGAAATATTGGTAAGCAATGCAGACCACAGTATAAGTATGTGAAGGGGGTCATAGGCTAATCCCTATTGATTTTCCAAGTACGCGTACAGCACCACTGGGAAAGGCCAGTTCTGCTGGCAATCAGCTAGCACAAATACATTATAAATCTTACTGTCCACCTTCACTGATCAGTGTCACTTACTTCCTCCACTAAAGACCATGAGGAAACTACAAAAAATCCACTAACAACAAGGAAAGAATTTTAAAACCTTTTTCCTAACACATAATTTCAGAACACTTGTGATGTACGTAAGGTAAAACAGGAACAAGTTTCAAGGAGCAATACGGTACTCGTAACAACTGTTCAGAGAAATAATCCACAAGAAAACTGCTGGATCACATAAAGGAGGTATACCAATAATGAATAAGTCATTCACATTAATCTTACAAACTAACATGAAAATTGGGAGCAAATACTTTGCATTGGCCTTGTGTTTCCCTGTTGATGGAGGGAACTGAAACACATTAATTCCCCAAAGCTGAAGGCAGTATTGCCCTAGAAGAGGAGGAGGAAGCAAGCTGCTGTCTAGAACCAGGTGCGATAACCACCTTTAGATGTGAAATTCACAACACTGCAGAAGAAATAAGCAAGTCCGCTGCAGCTGCACTCCCATGCTGCTGAATGGACCATTCAAGCGACCCTTACTCAGCCTAGTACTGTTGACTTATGAGTAGCTAGTATCAACCTAGCTTCATGTTCATTTATTAATAAGGCTCCAGGTCAGCATAGCTTTTCTGAGTAACTTACATATTGCTGCAAGAGGACCAGTTCACTTCCTCCCCTAGTTCTGTTCACCTTCTCTTTTTCCTCCAGGAAATACCACTAGAAAAATCAAGTTCATTCATGAACACTGCATGTCATTTTAGAAAGGCCAGTAAAAAAGTGTTTTCTAAAAAGCATGACATCAGGAAGTCTTTCTATGAAAATTTTGTGCCACAGGAGCCCATTTGTTGCCTGCTTGTTCCTACTTTCAGGCAGGCATTGCTGCAGTTAAGATACTTTTTCTAAGAGCCACTCAGCCACCCCTGTGAAGGGTATTCCTCGGCATTTTCAGCCACCAGTGCAAGCCCCGGAATGCTGTGCCACTGATAAGGAGCACAGTGTTTTACACACTCAAATGCAAAGATTCAAAAGCCAGGAGTCTACTTCCACAAGGCACAGAACAATACAGCACAATCCATTCCCTTGATGCATAATCTATGTTCTTCATCTCCTTCCTTTGCTGTCCTATGATGAAATTTCTTGCCTAGGAATAGTAACGTACTGCAAACCAGCCAGAGAAGCACCCAGGTCTTTATTTGATACCAAAATGCTTCTATAGACTGGGTTTCTTCTCAGACACCTTGTAGGAACAATTTACCCAGTACTGACATGTCTGTCTTAGTGGTTTTTTTCCTATACATTTTCATAAGATTCATTACAAATACCTATGCGATATCACAAATTGCACAGATAAAAGTATTCCAGAGTTTTTAAGGCTTTTGCTTTTACTGTTTTGCTTTGCTTTTAAGAAACAGTGCTGAATACTGAATAATGTTAACGTGCCAAACGAAAGAAAAATGATCCACCTGTCCAGACTGGTCCTAGCAGTGGCAAATTGCTCCAGTGGCCATAAAGTAACTCCTATACGGAGCACAATAAAAGTTCAAGGCTTAACCAGCTGAACTAGCAGGGGAAACGACGACAGTGTTGTCAAACACACAAATAAGGTACTGAAAAAAATACAACTTATTTCATGTTATTGTAACCATCTCAGTGGGTTTATGAAACTAGACTGACAGGTTTATTTTGAAATAATTAGTGCTTACATAAAAGCAACATAGGAGCTTTACAGCAAACACATAATACGTTTAAGCATCTAATACAGTTAAACACGATTTTGTTAGGTTCAGATCAGTGAGAAAGCAGTATTTCAACTGGTTCTGTAACTAAGCAAAGTGTAAAAATCAAGTTGCACTAATTACTCCATAGATGAGACATTCCGAAACAAATACTTTTAATTGTGGAATGAGGTTGTGCTACAAATTGACAATTCCAACTCATTTGTACATAATATATCACAGGCAATACAACATGCAATTCGCCACTTTCTTAAACATAAAGTATTTAGCAGCTCTTTGCTGAAAGTCAAAAGAAACTAGCTTCCCCCACAAAACTGGAACACTTCTGGATATAAATTTTATGGTATCGGCTTCTGCTGGAAATTCAAGTTTACATTCACTTTCAGTACAGCATGTGTTTGTAGAAAGCAGCATATAAAATTAGCTCAAAATCTCCATTAAAAAATATCATTTAATGGAATTTTAAACTGTCTAAGAAGATGGATACACTGTGTTTGTTTTCTACATTAATGATCTATAAAAAGAATAGAATAGACCATAAATACAGTAGGGTTTTTTCGCAACAGCCTTTACTAAAAATACTGCTACTTGTGTTTATCACTTACATCCTCATACACAACCTCAAAATTGATTACACATTAAACCATACATAACTTGCTGCGTTTTTCATTTTGAGTCATATTGCAAACATTTTTATAACTCTGTTAATATATTCCAATACTTTGTATTCTTATTGATTATGAGTATTTCTTTAGGAGATTTTATTGTTTTTCAAATAAAAAATGTTAGGTATTTAAAAAAAACCGAAAACAGTATTTCAACTTACATACTTTCCTTTCTCATTATAATTCTTACATAAAAATTGTTAGATGAATATTTGCAGGCTATCGTTTTTCACATTTTAAACTCAAGAAATAAAATGGAAACATCTATTAATATAAGGTTCTGCATAGGTTCCAGGGTTGGGGTTTTTTTGGTTTTGGGTTCCCCCCTTCCCCCCTCAAATCTTTATTTAAGCTGTTGGGCTGAATCCCTAATGATTTTGAACACTTAAAAAATTAATATACCAAGGGAGTGTCCATATAAAACATCATGGGTTTATATCAGGTATACATTATCTTTCCTAATTACTACTGCAGTTTTCAGACTGAAATACAATTTATATTTAGGATATGATTTTGCAATTAATTATCAAATTGAAAAAAAATAAAATCTTGCATTATAAATTCTCTCTTGGAAATTAATGTTATTCTTTTTTTTCCATAATCCTATCACACAAGCAATAAGTGCATTGCAGCATGAACACTTTAATTTTTCCAGTTAGTTTTGAGCAAGCCCAGAGGTGAGGTTTAATAAGGATCAATGGCACTTTATCTGGGACAGGGCCACTTCACAGCATGCAAATTACACAGTAACACTTAAAAAAAGAAATAGATTTAATTAAAAAAAAGTAGAACCACAGGCTCTGGAAATTCAATTAAAGGATTTATGCAAAGGTTTGCTAGGTTTTTATATGCAGTTACTGCTTATATAATGAGCTTTTCATATTAAAAATCAATAGGTAATCTAGAGTAGAAGATCATCCCCTTAAATACATTTTTGAAATCAATTTGAAAAATAGTCCATCAACTGCTGTGACTACTCTTGCTGCTTCGATTAGACTAAGAGCAATATTTAGATTGTAAGACGTGCTATGGAATATCTATGCTTGGATTTTGCTTTCAAGTGTTCTTATACTTTTAAGTGCTCAAGCTGATCATACAGTAATTCAAGACTGTGTACAATGGATAAATAATTAATTTAATCACTAGCAAGGGCATAAAAGTCCTGAAATATGTGAAAAACCTAGGCATCTAATAGCACAATCTGAGAATATTTTGAATATATGCAGAAAACTATATATTCTCAGCATACTAGCCACTTAGCACACGGAGATAAAATATTTCTGTTTATAACTTATTAAAGTCACCAGCTAAGGAAGCAATTAGCCTAACACTTGTCTGAAGTGCAACTTTCACACATCATGAATTTAAAGATGGATCAGGTCCTGTGTCCTTCAGGTTTAGTCTAATTTGCCAAGATGCTGTGGTGATATAAGATCATTATATTAAAGTCCAAACATCCTAGTTAATATTCAGCACTTATCTCAAATTCACATCTCATGCAAGAAAGTATACCTTCAAAATGAATGGAGATGGACCCATTGCATCAGCACTTAATTTGCATCTGTCTAACCAATTGCATAGAGTTTGTAAATATTCTGAGGTGAACATTATAAAGCGGTCACTCAGCTGTCCTTTTTGCTCAACAAAAACACCCAAAGCTGTGAGAGCTTTCAAATCTGAAGAATCCAAGGGATCCACTCACAGCACAGGCTGCTGCTGCTGTTATTGGAGCCTCCAGACAGCAGAGCATAAACACAGGCCTCCTTCCTTGCACAGGTAGACTTTTCACATTTATTTCCATCCATCCATAGGTCTTTCCTTTTCACTCCTTAATTTAGCACCAGGTGTTGAACATACATTTTAGCCACTGAGAAATTCTTAGACTCAAATCTTCTGTTATATGCTTGCATGTAATGCCTAGGCACAGTGCTTTGGTGGTTTTGGATGCTCATGAAATCTAGATTCTAAATAACAGATTCTAAATAATGAACTACAGAGAGAAAAAATAGCGCTCACTCGTATTATCTTACACGTTCATACAACAGGGAGGAAGAAATACTTATATCTGTTGTTGGTTATACATTCAGATATATATATGCACATATATGTTTCGTTATCTTAATTCAATACTTCAGAAGAAAAATTATTCCTTTATAAAAGGTTTGAAAAATGGTTCTGGCACATAGCTTCTATACATGAAACAAAGCAAAATGACAACCATGAGAATCAGGGATTAGACAAAAATTCTCCATCTGTAACATGCTCTGCCAAGCAAAGCATTTCAGCTATGAAATATCCTCAGAGGCAAATACATTATATGAATGTTTCAGAGTATGAAGACAAATAAATAGTAGCTGAAAAGTAATTAATAGTTTTCAGTTTAAATTATGATATTTAACAACAAAACTATACCATTCAGGGAGTTTCTAATAGTTTGCGTGTTAAAAGTTTATATTGTTTAAACCTGCCTCACCAATAACACCTAAAATTTCTGCTTTAGTACATAACACTTGACACCCATTCTGCATCCATCCTTGTAGGATACCATGGAGTTGAAGTACAGCATGCTAGAACAAATACCCTTGTTGTCATTTCTCTATTAAGTCAGTTGTGTACCTTCATAAGCATTCTCTGAAGCACATTATTAGCTTTCAGCTGTTTCTCAAAAGAAAAATCTCAAAGGAATCAAAGAAAAATGTTTGCTTACTCTCATTTCAAAAGAAATGTGGATACAGACTAATGCTATCTTTTTCGATAGGTTTGAAACAAAGATGTTAATGAACAGTAGCCTTATTTTAATCTTTCTTCCTTCTACTTGAATTTCTCATGCACACCATATTTTTCTACACTTTTGCATTTTAAACACAGTGTAAGTACATGAGGGGATCAAAGCAATTCAGATGAATCTGAAGAGTTATAGCAAGGGTAACGAGGGTCCTTAGTTTCTAATGACAGAAGCATATGCTCTCAACTTTCTAAACTGTATCCAACTGAGCCATTTATCAAGGCCTGAAACTTTTTCATTATTTAAAGCACTACAACAGCTTTCCACTTGATGCCTTGGAAGTACACAATAATAAAGAGTCTATAGTCATTAATTATAATATCAGCTGGTTGATGAAGTTACTGTACTTGCTGCTTGGTGATTTCATTTTTAATTGCAGCAGGTGGTGTGGAAATAAAGTGATGTACTGACACACATGGTTACCTCAATAGTATTTTCTTTTTTATGTATAGATAAATGCAACTTGTTTTTTTGAAAATTCCTTCTGTTTTATATCCTACTGCATACACTAGCTTCAAGGAAAAATGAGCAGACAGAACACACTGAAAATTAGATGCTTAAAATGAACTGATAGAAGGCATATTGTCCCCATGTTGGGTTTTTTTCTCTCAAAATATTTAAGATACTGGGGTTTATTTCTCATGTAAAGATTTATGGTTTCCGAACACAGCTATCATAAAATAACAGTCATAGCTACACATAATGTACAAGTTTTTTCTTCTAATTTTTGGTCTTACTAATGTATTTGAATAAGTAGCCACTTCTGAACTCCACAAATCTGGAAATAAAGATGCAGTTAAGTAAAATTAAACTTAAAACTGCATTGAACTAAAACCATTCTAAAAATGAGTGTCTGATACTCTAAATGGTGTGGTGGTTTGGGGTTTTTTTTCTATTTTGGAAGTAGTCTTATATGCTCCATTGCTCTCATAATTTACTAACCCATATATCCACATAGGTTTTCCCAATTTAAAACCCATGAGCAGACTGAAAGCAAAAAATGGATTAAGACAACAATTCTGTGTACTGATTTATCATTTTGTTGTCTTCAGACTGCTGTTGTATATGCTTTCAAATAGTCTGTATTGCTCTTCTCATATTTCTGCTCTTAAAAGTGTATTTTCCTCCTCTGTAATGTTTTAATTTCATTAATCTCTAATTTAACAGATTAGATAACTATTATGGGAGATTTTGCTGCCCTAGGTTTTCCATGAGATTGATAGGTAATAAAAATTGGTGGTTCCTAATGGCCACAGACATCCGTCTTTACATAAATCAGCAAACTCCCTTAAGAATCCCTTGTATCCAAGTCATAGATCAATTGTACTCAAGCCTCATTACAACACACACACACACTCTGTTCTCTGAAATAAGGCAAAACTACATTAAATGTAATTAATACAACTGTGATGTAAATGGACACAGCATTAAAATGTATATCCCCAGGGAGAACAGGTTGTGAAAGCAGCTGTGTGCACTGTCACACGTGGCACACATGACCAGGGAAAATTTTAGCATTCTTCCTTATTCAAGATTTATGTTAGTTACACCACGAAATTGAGAAACTATAGTACCAGGAGCAGGAAGCCAGCTTTGCCTTAGCAGCACACTCCTATGGCAGCAGCAGTGGCTGGGGTACTGTCTCCTTTCCTAAAGAAAGATGTCGTAGTCTTGCAAATACTCCCTAACAAGATATTAACTTCTACCTTCAAAAAAACGCTCCACAAACATCATTAGAACTCCAAAAATTAAATGGAAAGGACATTTACTGTAAGTAGTGAATGTAGGGAAAAGTCTGAGGTGATATGACTTGTTTGGCTGTGAATTATGGAAGAGGCAGGCATCTTCTAACAATATAGTACTTTATTTGTGCACAACTACTAAGTTATTTGGAAGAGAATGCTGTAGAAAGAGGGAATCAACTGAGTAGAGAGTGTGGAAGTGCTACAAGGTGTGCAAACCACGCAAAAAAAAATAAAGCAGAAATGTCTTCAGTGTTCCCCTTATGACAGTGCTGTTCATTTTAGGAGTTTGTCTAAATAACCAAAAGGCCAGTACTGCCAGATTTCATGAATATATTGTTTCGATCACACAGAAAGCAACTTCAAAGTCTGAGCGTAGCCCAGCTATGAACAGAGCTGTATCTTGCTTCAGACCCAAAAGCAAGTTACACTGCCTGAACTCTGATTTGCTAACCCTCCTCCTCTTAACAGGCCCCCTCAGGTCCCCTGTTGCTACACAATAGTAAGTACCACGGAGTTAGATCTCATAACAAGACAGCTCAAGCGGTTTTGGAGAAAGGAAAGAGGCAGTAATATCTCTTTTTCAAATAGTTCTCAGTCAAATTCTGTGTTTGTTAAATATAATTTATCTACTGCACTGCTTTCCAGAATGGGCTTGTACGACTGCTGGAAAACAAATCACAGAATTAGGGCTCACAATCAGTAGCATGATACACACAAAGACATCTGGGAATCATTGCTATGAGGTATTTATTATCTGACATACACGACCATTACATAATACTTCTTGAAATGTTCTAATTTTGCTGATTTCACCTTCCTAGGAAGATGTTTTGCATCCTCCTTTTAATTCACTTTTTACATTAATACTATAGTAGCCTTTCGCTATGCACAAGGTGGGAAACCAGGTTTGGGTTGCTTAGTAGTACGACTGAAGCATTTAAATGTGCAAGCAAACCCTTGAGCCAAACTGCTCTCATGCATGTCAAGATTCATAGTACTAAAAAGGGAACAAAGTTTGGGACCTTTGGATCACAAACACTGAGCACAGGGGTTGGCCATCTAATTTGAAGGGATTAAGCTCTTGCATCCTGGGTGCCTATTGTTTTCTAGTGCAAGTAGATTCACATCTACAAAATGCAGAGCCACCACACTTCTCACATTGTAGGACCACCCTACATTATTTCCTAATGCAATGTAAAGGCAAAATTATTTACCATAAAAAGCTTGGATTTTGATCACATTCAGTCTTTCATCACTTTGCTCCATTGTCCCTTTCTCTCTGCTTTAGTTTTGGCTTTATTTTCTGGTTTTGTGGAATCTTAGCCTCTTACATGCCCATAGCACAAATGTGCAATGCAACCCAAACAGCAACAGCCATACGCATAATAAACATGAAAATGTCAGTACTCTTCACATTAACTACTCAGTCTAATAAGTAGGATTACACATTATATCGATTTTACCAGCTAATTCGTTACTTTCTTTGTTCTGGCTTACTTTTCTGTCATCTTCAGTGAAATAACTTAGATATTTCTACAAGGGTACCAGAAGTAATACTATATTACATTTTCAAAAGCTGCACAGCCTCATTTGCTGTTGTACACTGCACAAACGTAAGAATTATTAACAATGAACTGAGACCCACAATGTCATACGATCCAAATGCAAATCCTCAAGGACATTTATTTCCTCTGTTTCAGTGGGTAATTGAGCCTCTAAACCACCCACAAAGATTACACTTGTAAAAGCAGTTAACCATTTGTGACATAAAAATATTTATACTGCAAAAAAATTTTTGCAGCTATGAAAACTAGTAAAATTGTCTACAAAATGGAACTGTTGTATACTGAATCACCGAATCCAAATGTAGTTGCCCACACTAAAATGAAGCGAATGAAAACTACAGACCAACTCATAAATAAGTAACATTAGTATCAGTCTCAAAATTAATAGAGTGGCCTTCTGATTCATCCAGCATCCATTTCAGTGTCTCATTTTCCCACTGCACACAAGATTCCCAGTATTTGTGTCACTGTTGAAAGACAGTAAAAATAAATCTAGCCTAGAACAGTTTTGCTGCTCTGTCCCTAGCCATGAATGAAAGCAAGGGGAAAGAAGTGTAGTGTTAGTTTTCCTTTTGAAGACAAACTACTTTAAAGCTGAAGCAAAGCTAGGCAGGTACAGAAAACACGCAATATGCATTTCTCATGAAAAAAAATCTGGAAACTCAGCTATGACGTTAAAAGGAGTGGTTGAGTTTGTTAACATAAAAAGGTCTTGCAAACTGCAAGTCAGAATCTTTTGATCCTCAGTAAGAGCCAAAAACAGTTTGCCCGATACTTGCACATGCCACCCTGGCAGAAATACACAGAATGGGAAGGGCATGTATTGCAAAACTACCACCACATCTTTTACCTACCACCCCCAAAGTAACAAAAAATTGATGTTCACTATAAACCCACGTCAGAAACTGCTAAAATTAAGATTATATTATACTGTAATTACAGGAAAGTGAGGAGCCAACCAAAAATGAGGATGTATCTCAATCAATCTTGGCATAAAATTAACCAGGAATAAGGTAATTAATTCACCTATGTTATAGAATATGTTTCTACTGTCAAGAATCATTTAGCTTGCCATACATACAGCTTCTGAGAAAAGAAGGAATGCACTTCATGAAACCAAGGCAAATTCCCTTTCCATTTAAAAGTGACAGGAACTGAGTCTCACCGAACCATGTGCAAAAGATGTGCTGCTGGGAGGGGGAAGGTCAAGGTAGTCCTAATTGTCAAGTGCATTTTTAAACCTCAAAATATTGGGGAAAGAACATGAGTCCCCAGAGAAATCTGTGCCAAGGACCTTGTCTTAATTATTCAGCATAGCTTTCCTAATCTATCAATTTAGCTCCATATATTTATGATCTTTATTGTCATTCTTAATATAGATAGTAATATAATCCAAAGACATCTAGTCATCAGGGACTGGTGAGCAAAGCACAGACATTTGGGAACAGAGTGAGAGCAGAGAGTCTGTAAATTAACATTCCCAACAATGCAAATAATGCTTTATTTTAGAATTAATACAACTTGAATATGCTTTTGGGTTTTGATTTTTGTTTTGTTTCCTAAAATAGCTAGTTTACACAAGACAACATCCTGATTAACTGATTAACAAATATAGACAGAGAACTCATATTACCATACTTCTGTGGAAAACTAAGAGTTTCAGTTAGCAATGTTACTTCAAGCTTTTATCAGCACTAATTTCAATGAAAAAAATGGTCATAAAATCCTGAACAGAGAGAAAACAGACCTTAATTAAGCAAAGTGTTATCTCCTTCTATTATAATGAAAGCAAAGTTACAGTTATATTTTTACCAAGATTTTTCCCCACTTAATGAAGACATTATCTGTGAGTTTTCAAAGTCACTTTACAAAAGAGCATTCAAGAGACATTAAAGTCAGCTTAAACTAAAAAGTCTTTTTGAAGTCAATAAACAATAAAATGAACAATGAAAAGACAGCCTTTGATCTCTTCTTACTCTAAAGTCTTTAATTTCTGTTTTAATCTACTAGATGCATTCAGTCTTGTTTTCAAATATTTTTCATCTGCAAAGTACAGTAAGCTTGCCTTGATTTTTTTATTCATATATATTCTTACTGTATTAATGTACACCTCTCATTACCAAGGATGGGTGTCATCTGGAAGTTCTTCCACCAAAATAAAGAAAAAAGTTTAAAATTTATTTTTCATTCTGTTTGCTTTCAAAAATTCTTTAAAAAGAATGAAAAAAATGTAAAAGGAAACAGAAAATAGCATCTTCAGCTTTGAAATTTGTGAGATCAAAGACTATAATGCACATAGATTTTTCAAAGGATAAATTATTAACAACATGGGCAAACACATACTGGTCAATAACATGGTCAAAGAATGGTAAGTTAAGAGCATCTCTCTACAGCCAATTACAGTTAATCTGATTGTATTGTTTGCAAGAAATTCCAAGTTATTCAATAGATTTTTAATATGGCTTTTAAAAACCCTTTTTTGCAAATCTGCGAATTCTGAAAAGCTCTTGGGCAGGTTCAGCAGCTTGATATTTTAACATTTCTTAACTTCTGTTTATCCCTTCCTCAGAGCATGGGCTACGGATGTAAACAGCAAATAAACAAAATTGCAATGAATGAAAGTATGTGGAAACTCTAAAGGCAGAGGCAGCCATTAGCTCCCATTGTGCCACCAGTTCTTCCAGGTACCTAGTATAACCCCAACTAGAAGGGGTAAAACCTCTCTCCGTACCTGTTCACCCTTGTCACACATACAAGCCTGCTGAATTTCTTTTGTTTGAATAACCTGGTTCTGGTATTCGCACAGCTTCAGGAACACAGGACCATCCACGAGGCAAGACAGAAATGAGAACCATATACTCCCTTTCAGGCCCAGATTACTGTAGCAACCTGGCAATCCACTCTACGTGTGTTAGAGAATTTCAAAGTGAGAGAAAACATAACATGGACAGTAGAGCAAAAGCTGAACTGAGCAGACGTAGCAACATGCTACACAGCCTCTTTTTTTTTCTCCACAACAGCACTGTTCTTGCCGCATGCTTGCAAAGATACCTTTCCAGATGTGAGGGACAGATGAAAGCCATATCTGCCAGAGAAGCAACCTTCCCCTTCCTCTGCTACGCAGTTAACCTAGAAACCTGGTAACTAATGAAGTGCTATTATCGCCTTAGTTTCTCTTATTTCACAGATCAGCTTTTAACTCTAAACGTGTAGTGTTTGTAGGATTAAAGGTGAATCCTGGGCCTTTACTGACCTAGATTAAAACACCACTGCTTTTTTGGTATCTGAGCATCCACTCTGTCTTCAAAATATTTCTTTCACAATTCTCCCAAATGAAAGAATTCTCCACCTCCATTTGCTGCTGAAGTTGACAATTTTCGCTGATTATTATTGTAAGAGAACAGGGCTAGATGTATTTATTTCACAGACACCACTGAATATCTGACAAGTGTGAGAGCTTTGTCATTTATTTCTAGAGTGGGATATGACTAGGAAAACAAAACCATTGGGCTCTGAATTTTGCCAATATAAGATTTTTATCATTTTTCATACAATATATTTATTTTGATTCAAATAAAATGAAATTCTATGGGACGGATCCTTGCTAAGAAAGAAAATAATCATGTAGAAATTTAAGCAATGTCTTTTTCTTACATCAAGTTAAGCAAAAAGACTAAAATTTTCACTTTGCTCATGGCAGATATACTTAATAAAAAGAATCAGACTGAGAGCACTTTACTACGTTCAGACTAGCCTTTTATTGATTTGGATGTGCTATGAACCACATTATCTAATCTACAATAAGCCATTTACCAAGTGCAATGATCTATGGGCTAAAAGGCTTAGATTTTTAGTTCCATTGTAGACTTTTTGATGAAATGGTAGATCAGCAGAGAATAATACTATAATAAGATTGTGAGGGACACAAGTGTCAATATTAGGAAATTAGAAAGTTTGGCTTACTGTTTCAAATCCTCTTGTTGTTCATTTAAAAGCCCAATATCTCTTTTTCTAGACTAATTGTGTCTGTATATTTAACAGAGGGCCCAGATGACATCCCACAGGGTGTCACGTTTACAGAGGTTCAAGGGCTCATCCAACTGAAAATATTTTTAGTTTGCAAAACCAAAATCATTCTTCTGAACACATGACTATCTGATGATGCATGTGCTATAATTATATAAGGATACAAGTTATCATGATACTGTCTGCTGACTATTACTGTTTGACATGATCCAAGTTTCATCCGTTGCATAGGAGATTTTTGCAGTTCCCCTTAAAGCAAATTTGATGTGTTTTGTATGAGAAAATTTTCTTTATCTATACGCACAAAGCCTGGCACATGAGGCTGAGATCCCAATGAGGCTTGTGACTTACACATAAATTTAGACTAATGCTCTCACAATCTCATCTGATTGCCACCCATCTAGCTGCCAGCTTTGACCATTTTTGCACATGGGATTTCTCCAGCTGCTACCAGGAAATGCCACAAAATTCTAAAGATGATTCATTTATCTGCTGTTCCCTGTTAATCTAGGAAAGAACCACACATAGGAGATCTGCTTCCTTATTTTTCAATATTGCTTTTTTATTGAAATAGGTATCACTGAACTTCCTGCCAATAAATACCATGATTTCCTTCTCAAATTATCAAGTAATTCATACAAAGATAACAACTTCTTGAAAATAGTTGCTTTTGGCTAACTTGGATTCAGAGGTTTGTGAAAAATGTAACGGTGCAAACCAGAATTGCAACACAACAGGCATCATAAAAATAATATCTTATGTTAGCAAAGACAAACAAAACAATTCAGTGGTCTTCAGTAGACAAGAAATAAAATCCACTATTTAGTGCTAATTAACCAAAAACCAAAGCATATTTATGAGATTATTTTATCTATAGTTCTATGACAAATTTTACTGCATCATTTCTGACTAAGACTGACAGGCTACACGCTGAAGTAAATGTACTGAAGACTTTAACGTCACTTTCAAGCAAGTCAAGTTTTGATGTTCTTGTATTTTTGTTGTACTGCAACTATTAGGATGCATTGCCTCATTTTTTGCAAATGAAAAAAGGAAGCGTAACTAGTTCATGCTACCATGTAACTTTACAACAACTGACACTAACTATAAGCCAGTTTGTATTAAGATGTTATTGCACCTTTCCAGTTCTAATCGCCAATTATGACTCTATTAGTCCTACTTGGCAGTTCATCTGCTCCTGCATCAGCTAAGGGGGACTTGGAGACGGACCTCTGATCTTCATGTTTCCGCTTCAGTGAGTGCTCAGCACAGCGGCTGTCATCTTGAGACATTGAGGAGGTAAGGCATTGCCTTTTCTAAGATAACTACACCTGACCTTACAACAATTTACTAAGGAAATACCTGCCTAATGGCAGTGTGAGTGCAGTTTCTGTTACACTCACAACGGCACTGCAAATTAGAGACAACAGGATAAATCTATGACCAGCTCACTAGACACTTCATTAAATCACTGTTCCCTTGCCTTGTAGAGCACTAATAGAATCACAGCCCTCGTTAGCTACTGAATAAAAGATCAATCACATTCTTTGAGAGCTCTTGCTACCAGCTTCCAGAGGAAACAAGGAAAAAAAAGACATATTTAGGATCATCAGTGAGATTCTGAATGGCCTCACTGCAAGTTGGCTAAATTACCTTTTCCACAACTGACTCCGACTGTAATACTCTGAGGAACTTGTTAAGTCTGCTTTCAAAAGCTGCTATCTAATATATGACTACCAGGCCCTGGTCAAAAGTTCATAATGTGCATATGTAAAAAGGTACTAAATTGCCTGAGGGCTAAAACCAGAGGAGTTTAATTGCAGCAAAATGCTGAAAATGGTCTGTTGAGGGTCTTTCTATTGGGATACTGCTGGCACTAGCTGATTGAAGTACAGCACATAAAAGCCTTACAACAATATTTCCTTAAATGCAGCTGAAACTGCAAGCACTTGCTAGTGCATATATGGTGTGCCAGGAGGAAAAAAAATAATTAAAAAAAAAAATAAAAAAGGAACCTTCTCTAAAACAAACAAAGATTTAAGGATTGATATAATTCATAATTCAAAAGCATGTAGATAAAAGAAGAATTAAACAGAGAATATCTGTCAGTGTAAGTCATGTTATAGGTTCCACATGTTATTATGGTGGCAAATGTAAGTACATAGGTAAACATATTTAGTTGGCACCCATTAAGATTTGCTGCAATGAAAACCACAGCTTCCATAAATCTATTTATGACCACAGTTGGAAATTTTGGAAACAGTTGCCTATGAGACTGGAGATTCTTACACTTAGCCTGAAATCCAAGGACTTGTTTCTAGTAATTCGAGAATCATTCTTCCAGTTATTTACATGATAAAGAAAAAAAAAAAGGACTTGAAGGAAAAAAAGAAAACATTTTTTTCTGAAGCCATTCAAAATATACTTTTTGTATTGAAAAACAAAATCCCAAGAATATAAATGTTTTTTAAAAGTGGTCATCATCTGAAAATTAGGAAGAAACTACAAATTCTTCTCTTAACTCTACTAAATTTGATTATCTCAAATAAATTTGTTCTTTTATCTAAAGAGAAACTGTGAACATTTAAACTCTTCACAGAGTGAACATAAGCAGAATATTTTTCCTTCTGTGTGGACATTTATGAACATGTTGCCTGAGAATTTTGATTTGACCATAAAGAGTCATCTGAAAAAAATAACAAGTGACCATCTTCAATTTTTGCTCTTTTTGTAGAAAACTCTGTGATTTACTCCTCAATGTATCTATTTTATTATCTTGGTCAGAACATATAGCTACAAATATTTGAAATGGCTATGGTGAAACATTTATTTCAACTTTTTTTTCCATTTTATTTTTACATTTTTAATTCCACATTCACATGGAATATTATCCCACATGCTATAGATATTAATTTGAAATTTTAAGTTAAACTTCATTGCTTCTCTGCCAGTATTTCTTCAGCTCAAGCAGGGCTTGATGTGGAAGTTAAGGCATGTACTATGCAGGAAATGACATTAGGTCAGTGTAACAGTACCTTCACAGAGACTGCAGAAGGAATTTTCCACACCCAGTTATTTTTTCCCCAGACGTGTGTCTGTCAGAGGCTATGCTACAAACTGCAGTAATGAATGAACACAAGCTAAACCCTTCCTGGAAGGAGAACATGACTCTGTTCTGAGACCAAGCCCGAGAAGGTACAGAAAAAAATACAAAGTGTAGGTGACAAGGAAAAGTCATCAAAGTTCAGCACCATCTGTAAGATTTTGAAAGGCAAACATTCACCTATGTATGGATGATCTGTTGCCACTAATTTCTATACTGACAAGGCAAAAATGTTAACCACAGCCTGTATTTTGTTCATCTACACATGTGTTGTCTTTGGGCACGTCATGGCTGAGAAAATTATCTACAGCTTTGCATAAAGGTTTTAGTTTAAATACCTATAAAAGGTTTTAAAATCCCTCATCTAATATTCTGAAAGACAACAAGAAAAGGGCTAAGCATTTTTTTTTATTTGTACTTGAATTAATATAATATAGCCGATAAAAGACCCTTTAGCCAACCATTAGCTGGGAAACTGGGAAGTGAGTACACCGCTGACAGCACTGACTGCCATTTTCAGTTGTTATCAGTCAACACTGAGCAAAACAACAGTCTTGGACAGAAACCATAGACAAGATAACAGGAACATGGTCAAAAGCATGAGAATCAGCAAAGAGTTCAAACCAGCTGAAGAGACCTCCACTTTCAGCCTTGGGAAGTCCACATACAATGTTCTGCAATAGCTTTACAGACTATCTCCATAGGAAGACCATATCATTCCTCTCTTCTGGAAGTCTCATTTTACAACCTAAATAATATCCAAGCCACTAGAAAGTCTCAAAAGTAAATTCATCTTAGTGGATAACAAAGAAAATTGGTAACTCATTTACCTCACCTTGACAGATCAATTCAGAGTTTGAAAAAGCATGGTTGTAACACTGACAGCATTTACACTAACAAATAAACTTTATGGAAATGACAAACCAACAGTGTCTGAAAACAAATGAAAAATACGGAACAAGCTTTCATTTGTTTCTCTTGACACTTAGTGCTGACACTTGTACAGTTAAGAAGTCATTCAAATTAATTTAAAATATATGCTTGGGAAGAATTCACAAAAATCTCCCAAAACAGACAGGGACAACAGACTACAAATATTTCAGTAGACAATGTTTAAAGCAAATACACTGACTTCATTCCAGGTCTTTAAGTCTCTATTTCAGGCCCGAATAACCCTTTCTTTCCAGCTTGAGCACTACAATAAAATTAATTAATGGTTGTATCTGCCAGGAGAAGGGAAGCGGGAAGGGAAGCGGGAAGGGAAGCGGGAAGGGAAGCGGGAAGGGAAGCGGGAAGGGAAGCGGGAAGGGAAGCGGGAGAGATACAGGGTTTTTCTGGCGATGACAGTGATCAGGACTGACCACATAATTTGGCCCAGCCACATTTCATTACCAATTATAAATATTCTTTTAGGGGAATAGATTAGCAGTTTGATTGCATTTACAGAAATCTGCTGTGGACAGTGACAAAGTTTTCTGATGAGTCTTCTGTCCCTTCCTAACGGCAGAAACAGCACGGAGCTGCGCATTCAGCTTTGCAGGCCTTGAGGATACATGCACAGTATTTGTTTTTCCCAAGACAAGCCATGGACTGCATTGCATTCTGAAGAGCATAACTGGCCTGAGCTGAAGTCCATTTAAAATGCCATGTTACTAGTGAATAAGCATACATGTAATGCAAGAATGATAAATTGCACCTCATCACCAAAAATAAGGTCAGATATTGTTTTGATAAAAAGACATCTTATTTGAAAACAATTTTTTTAGAAACATAAAGCCAAAAGGAAACAAAAAATACTCTATCACAAGTGGACCTACCGGCTTCATTGATGCTTTCTGCTATAATTCCTTTAGAAGTTGGAAATTCACGTACATTTCTCATCAAAGCAATGCAAGAAGTCAACCCATATTTTTTCTCACAAATTCATTCCTTTTGGTGCAAAGGCTGAGGGAGGAGCTCACTTCATATATAACAATTCAACAAATGAAATCAGTGTAGCTCTAGGACCATTCAGCTCAAGGTAACACCTTGTTTCTTGGGAGAACTAATTAACCCATTTGCAGTTTACTCATATCTTGACAAAAACCAAACAAAACAAATCCACTTCGTCCATTGTCATTATGTATGCAGAAAATAAAGATAAGTTCTTAATTTATGCCATCAGATTACCAGCAAAATTGTAATACATATATGCCCAGTCTACAAGAGGAAATACGGAAGGATTTTCCAGGTGCTTGGCCACTCCAAGACCCTGCCTACCTGCTCAAGCATGCTGATATTCGGGGCCTTTGCCCTAGGGGAACTGCAATGGTGAAATTTATTTCCTACACAGGCAAATGTTGCTCTGCAGTGGAAAGCAGTCTTTTCAGTCCTGGGGTGGGGAGCACCAGAACACCCTGTATCCCTTTGCAGATCATGCCTCTGCTCCATAATTAAACACTTAGATCAACCGTATTATTTGGGATGGGATGAACTACTTGACATGAGTAGACAATCAGATTCTAAATGACATTGTTACAGAGTCATTATCATTAAAAATTGCCAAGATGGTTGTTTTATTTGAAGTGCTAAATTAGTTTTCTTGTACTGGTAGTATTCATCATAATGTAAGTTTGACATTTCAGGACAACATTTTAATAGTAATGCTGTTCAGTGGGAAAGAAATAGTGCTTCCAATTTTCTAGCAAAATGAAGAAACCCTAATTACATTCATTAATGGATTACAGTGACAGACAAGGTAACCCTAAGAAAAAAAAACTATATTCAGGAGTGTTGAATTTAAGTGAAAACCTTAATCCTAGTATTTCCAAGTATTCAAGTTTACAAGGTAGGGCATAAGAAATGTTCTTTGGTGTTTTCTGCATAACAGTGGGTATAGCATTTGAATAGAAATAGTAATATTGTGCCAGTTCAGTACAAAGATTTTCAAATCTGTTCCTTTTATATAAAGTTTGGTACTCAATATTTGAGTAAGTACTTTCATAATCAGTTAGGAGTCTCACCAGCCATTTGTATATGCACAAGTCATCTATTAGAAACAAAATAAAATAGCAATGGTATGACAAACATTAAAAATAAGCTCACAGTAAGTTTCAACACCTATGCCTACTTAACATTCTTTTGAATTAATAGTGATATCCATCTTAAACACATTAAAGTTGAAAGTACCACCCACAAAAGCAGCACATATATGAGAACTCCATTTTTGGAAATGTCAGCTCTTAAAGACAGTACTGCTACAAGAGATGGAAATCCACAGCACTAGCAAATCAATCTTGCATATTTGGTACAAATAGATCCTGTTCTTCAAGACAAACAATTATCTCTATATCACAAAAATTACTTTGCTTTTATATAAGATGCATCATCCAGCATTGCTATCTTCATCTCATTTCAATGTGATGCTTTTGCAATTAATAAAACTCCTCAACTACCCTCTATAGATTATTATTTTTTTTGCATGCAGAGAAGACTGTGCTATATCCACAGTTATATTTAATAACGGCAAAAACATGTTGTCACTAAAATAATGGATGGAATTTGACTATGATGTTTATATTTACTGTCACCGTCCTTGCTAAAAAAGGATCAATGCTACTATTCTAACAACTTCCTAGAAACAACAAAATAAAAAGGTTGGAAAATCCAAAATGACTCAAGCATTGGAAGTCTCAAAGGAAACTTTAAAAGCTAAGTGAATTCAGAAATTCTCTGATTACAAATCCTTATACAGATTATTGCAAAACTAAGAAGTACTGCATCATTTGCTGTGCATTTATACACTGAACTACGCATGATAAATTTAGTATTGTCTTCACTTTCCCCTCTGAAGAGAATGAGTACATTCTGCCACTTTATCACAAGTAAATCACACAAACTCAAGCCATATAACACATAATAACATGCAACCATTTTAATATTTCAACTGGCAAATGAATTAAAGTTCTTTTTTGCCAAATATCCCGCTTCTATTCTTAAATATAATTCTTGAATCATATAAATATTCAAAACAACTGTTCAAGATGTTACCTTCAAGGTATTTAACATACTATCATGCATTTGGGCTTTCTTCCTTTTTGGAAAAAGGTGAGAAAGTACAGACCCAGGGATTAAGACAGTAGCTTAAGAAAAGGAAGAGAGGCAGAAGGGCACGTCACCTCACACTGGTACTGGCAGTAAAACCTACATAAATTTCAGGACAGCTTTTTGGTTTCATTAATTTTTCTGGAATATATATTCCCTCTTTCTTTGCTTTCTTAACACACACATACACTCTTACCTAGAAAGAGGGCACAGGAACAGTAAAAAAAATCAGGACCATAGTAGAAAAGGTCAGGATTTGAACAGTATCTAACTCCAGCTTTTTCAATAACTCTCAAAGTGATACCCAATGGTAGCTACTGAACTGAAAAATACTAGTGGATATCCAGTGGAAAAACTAAACACACTCCCCCTAACATAGTCTCATCAACCACAAACCTATTTCCCTCCACAAGGGAATCTAGCCAATGCTCCAAGCTGGCCAAGGAACATCCTGCAGTTTGAGTCCTGCCTATAGAAAAAAGAAAATTACTTCACTCATATCCATAACACCATACCCCACCACCACCAAAACCAACAAACCCAACCCAGTAAGTTCCCTCACATTTTCCTCAGGAGAATAAGAGATACCTACATATACAGTAAACTTTGGAATAAAGGACTGACAAGAACTAGAAACACTATTAGTATCACAGTGGGATACCTCCCCACAGCCAAGAAATACAAATTTTCTAAACATACTTGTACATTTTCAATAACTGTCATGGAAGGAAATTTTTAGGAATGTTAATTCAGTTATGCAGTTATCATGCCCAGGGAATGCCAACATGATGATGAATGACATGCCACATGCAAAAAAAAAAACCCAAACAGATGAATCACTTTTTTAGGAAAACAGACTCTTACTGTGTTCACCTATCCAGGAATATTAAATATATTAAACCCCAAAGTATATTTATCATTTTTACATATATAGATAGGCACACACTCACAAAAATATATGTAAAAATAGTGAGAATACTGAAGAAACATTATGTAGTACTCTGCATTTGATATACTATATTATTTTTGGACCTTGCAAATATACTTTTTTAATGACTTTGCTCTAAAAGAAGGGACTTTCTAGCTCAGATTACTTGGACACTCTTATGTTTACTCTTCCATCTTTTTTGTAAAGTCAGAAGAGATTTCCCTGAGAACTTAAAATAAATAAGATATCCAGCTGCACAAACACTATACATTCTGTTAGATTACTTTGGCTTCCCAAGGAATATTTGACTTTCTCTGAATGTAAATGATTAAAGAGAATCCATCATATGAAACTGATTGGTGAACTGTTTAAAGTGGTATGGCACCTCTTCAAAGATGATAGAGAGAGAAATGAAAAGACCATGTTATGATAAAGCATCTCAGATATCCAAGGAGTTCTAGGGAAATGTTAATGTAACTAAGCACTGCATCCCCCAATTAAGAAACATTATTTAAATGACAGTTCCATAAAATACGATCTAGACTGCATTTAAAAAAAAAAAAATGGTATTTCATCTATTCTAAATACAGCCAATAAAAGCTTGAGGTTTCCTGAACATCTGTCCATTCATAAATAGCAACTTCAAAAAAATGTAAGGAAAGATAAACCATGTTCTAGAATCCACAAAATGCATATTGCTCTGAGTTATGCTCACAAAATGACACAGGCTAACAATGTTCAGTTATGTAATTTCGTTATTTTTATAATTTACCATTTTAAATGTGGGCATAGGGTATTAACTTCTAGAGGTCAAAGAAACAAAAACTGAACTTTGTCCAAAAATATTGCTTTTGCTGAACTTTATATGTGTGGACCAGCAGCTCCATTTCCTAAAGAGCTAACCAGAAGGCTTAGTATCAGCAGATATGTATGTGCATATAAAAGACAAGGAAGAAAGAATTACAAGGAAATAAAAGATGCACTACTGCCTAATTGCCATGTCAAGTGACACAGACAAGAAGGTCTCAAGTTCACAGTTGAGTCATACTGGAGGAGTTTGGATTTGATTCCACCTCATTTAAGGAATAAACAGTGGATTTATATTAAAAAAAAAAAATCATAGCCAAAAGCAATCTAGTTTTTGGACTCTAAAATCAGTAAAAACTCGATTTAAGAGAAGAAAATTGAGAAAGTGAAAATCACACTAATGAAGCACAATTACTTCTTATAGCCATTCACTCATAACCTCCCCCTACCCTTACAACATTAAGGTCTTCTCAGAGCTTCTAAAATTTGGCAGATGGCAATAGTTTGCAGTAGATCCCAGAGTTGCCATCTTACATCTTAACCCACATAGGATTTGTTTTTTGCATTTCCTATCACTCATAATTTCAACAGTTGAAAATTGTTCAATTGAAAGTCCTTTGTAAATTTTGTGTTTGGCTGTGATTAATTTACTTGGTAGCTGTACAGCATAGTAGCTCTGTCTGTCCAAAAATTTAAAATCCTTAATTAGAAAGAATTTTTAAGGTCTACTTTTTTATAAAAAGTGATTGGAAACTCTGCTAGCTAAAACCCCAAGTTTTATCACTATGAATATTTGAGACTATCTTTCTAGAATGCTAGCAACAGATCACTGGATCATTATAAATGAACCACAGCTCATTGACTCTGCTTTTGATTATAGTTATCTCATTCATAAAAATGTTCTCTCTATTACTCTCTTGTTATTAAAGAAAACGTATAATTCTGTGATTTATGTGCTAGCTGGTAACTAAGGAGGTCTGGATCCTACTTTGTTATTTACAACAAACTGTCTAAGTGACCTTGCTCAGGCACACCAATGAGAAACTGTGGGGTCATAGGCAGGGTCGAGTCACTTCATCTGCAGTTATCACTAAACTGGGGGGCTCTGGGGTGCAGCAAGGGGCACCCAGACTGCTCTGCCACAAGGCAAAAGGCAGTGGAGGAGTTTGGGACACACTTGCATTTGAGTCTTCAACAGTTCACAGCAATTTCAACCAGCAATTTTCACTGCTAGCTAGGCTACAAAGTCATCACGCATTAAAGCCGTATCTGGCAAAAAGTACAGAATTAGTCTGATAATCCTTTTTGTTCATCACACCTTCTTAAAATTATTACTGTAACAATACACTAGCATAATCTGAAGTCTGTTTAAGAGTGGGTGAAGGAAGACCAGTAGCAAAGGTAAAACTTACTACCTTAGTTTGGACAATCATTAAGACTACCTAGGCTGGCACACATCATGGAGCTGTTTTAGACCATAGCTGCCATTTTCCTAAGTTAACAGCCACATGTTTCCATTAGCACCAAAGAAATGAATGAAGAAAATTAGAGGCAATCTATTTCAGTTTTTAAAAAGATCTTCAGGACATTTAAGCCTACTTGCTCACTTACAGGACATCACTAAATTTCAACCTAAACTAATCCCAGTGAAAGTTACTGTTGTTAGCTAGACAAAGAATATCAGCACGCACATTCACTTTTTGGTTTATACAACTCAAGTACGTAATACATCCCGAAAAGTTCCTCACTGTGTATCTTCCCTAACATTCTCTTCCCAAACTATTATTTTTAACAAAGCTACATGATATTTTTTTCTTACCAATGCTTGTCAAAAAGGTTAGATTTAATAGATGTAAACTACAAACACACACACAAAAAAATTATGGCCACAAAACCAGATGTGTCGCAAACCTGTCCATAACCACAGTTTTAACATTATATTTATGTGGCAAAGTATCATACACACACTTTTCAGATAAGAACATATTTCTAATCAGTCAGGAGAAGGAAGGGAGGCCAAGAGGTTGTACATATAAATCCAGAATATTATCTAGTGCTGCTATTAGCTATTTTCTTCCCTGACAAAACAGAATAAAAACTTGAAAATATTTTTTCATAGAGCACTATGAAAATTGCCATAAGAACCAATTTTTCGTCCAAAAACTTTAAATTTTCATCCTACTTTAACATCTCTTTGTAATACTTGACACCGAAAAAAAGAATACCTATACAGCAATATGCAAAATAAATGCAAATGTAAAAAATCAAAAAACTCTCAGAACCTCAGAATTTCAAGCATTTTGAAAGTACTGAATTTCACTACCTAAGCATCTAAAAAAGTCTTTTTTTTACAGTCTCTTCAAACTCAGTTTTAAATTTTAGTCATCTTTGCCCATGGAAAATCGATACCTTACTTGTTTTCAGTTCTTGCAGTAGATAATCATTTTTTGCAGCAAATAAAACAAATTACCATGTTTCACTATGAGAAAGGTCTCAAAAGCACTACCACAAGGATATGCAATTTCCTAATAGTAAGTATAGCAATGACATTAAAAATAATAATTATTAAAAAAAAGGTAAAGGGACAAAAAAAAAGTGCCTATATATCCTCTTCAGCTGTTTCTGTCAGACTGCGACATCGTGCCTGTCATCCAAGCACCTCTACACTCTTTAATACAACAGAAATTTCCTTCCTTACAGTTTCTCAAATACATTCTGATCAGATCAATGCTGCGTAACACCTCAGAGACACCACAGCACTTCAGCTGCAGTTTAGTTCTGCAAGTGATGGTAAGTAAAAGAGAAGGAATAAGAATAAGGAAAAACCAGAAATTTGAACTCTTCTTTGGAGGACTGGACAAAAGAACACAGGAAAAATGATTCAGTGAAGGAAAGTCTGGGACTTTCAGTCAAAAACAAAATTATGGATGCATCATACCAGACTGCAAAACCAATAAGAATTTACTTTTAAAACCATTGGTTAAGCATTCATTTTTTACTTGTAATGCAGCTTATACCCACAAATCTAGCGCACACACACACATATTATTCAATAAGGAGGCCTGCTTCTAGATGGTATGACAATCTGAGTCAATAAATGAAAATAACTCAATGCAAGACTGACTTTCTGCAAGCTTCAGAAAGAGATATTCCGTTCTATGTTTGTTAACTACCTATGAGGCAAATCTTTTTCATATTTCAGGTAGGAGACGATAAGGTATCAGACAGGGTTGTATGTGAGGTTGCACAGATTAGCATTATATGCAGACATTCCACAAGGTGTATATATAGCTTTCTAATCCAAAAAGGCTTTTTCAGGCTGAAAAATAGGGAAATATGCTTATTAATTTCTAATTACATGTAATATAAAACATTATGGACCAATTGATTCCCTGCCTTGCAACCCACATACTGGGCCGGGCATTCCAACATTCTGCAACGATCTAGGGAGAGAGGAAGAAACTCTTTACTTCCTCCACAAAACTATAGGACATAACAGAGCTGCTCCACAAAAAGGTATGGGGTGTGTTGGACATAGGAAATTCCATGGCCATTGCTGCCCTGGAGCACTGCTGCGCATGCTGAGACCCTGAGCTGTTCTGTTTGGCACATGAATAGGTTTTCATGAAGACTTTCCATTCCTGTGGGGTAGGTTATGGGGGACAGATTTAATTTGCCTTCATATTTCACACTACATTTATTTTAGCGGGAAGTTAAAATATGTATCACTTAAACATAAGTTTGACAATAAACTAGCTTATATTACATTTTAATACTAGATAGGACAGGAATTCTAAGTGCATAGAAGAATTTTTGCACCATCCTTCCAAAATTATTAAGACCTACTTTGAAGGCATTTCTTTACCATCCTACTACAACCAATAAAAACATTTTTTCCACATATGCCTTCTTTCTTTTAATCCAATTCAGTAAATTTTTAATAATAGCATTCTGCGAGGAAGTACGTGCTACCAGAGTTCAATAAAATAAGTGTCCTTCCATGTTACTAGAGGTACAGTCCATAAACTTGTATGTTATAAAAGAAAACTGTTGCTTAGCATTGCTTTAACATTTACACTTCAGGCATTAATCCATAAAACAGGAGAACTGCGTATGTGATTTACACACTCTCTACAACAACTGCTAATATCCAGTAGATAGTTAACGCCCTTTCACTTTCCCTTCATCTTTCACTTGCTGCCCAAAACTCAATTTGAGAAAAGAAACTGACATTTTGATCAAATCTAGACTGTGAGGCTCTTTCCAAAAAGAACTGCCTGTTGCTTTTCAAGAAACGCCAGTGCATTTTCAGGAATGTCTTAGGGAGGAAGACCAGGCCAAATTCTACACTGAAACACGCACATACCCACCCTGCCCGTGACTGCTCTTGGAGCTGAACATGCACAGCTGAGGGCAGAATTTGGCCTGAAATGTGAATTCAGTAATGGAAGCCAACATCAACTCAACACAGCCCACACAGATCTTTGGACAGCAAAGAATGTTTACTCAAGGAGGGAATACTATCCCCAGCTCTAAGGGTTATTCCAGCTTCTTTAGCAAAGAGCAGAGGAGAAATAAAAGCTATGATGAGACTGCAGGGCTTCTTCTGGGCTTCTATCAAAAGCAAATAGATGTGATCACTAGATAGAAGCAAGTCACTCCTATAGATGCAGATCCATTTCTTGTCAGAATAGCATTTCTGAGTTGATGTTAGGTGTGTGCGCACATAATCACATAAAGTTTAAATTAAGACACTTCCAACATATGACAAAAGTAAAACCAGAGAGGCAGTTGTAGGCACAGGGAGCACCCCCTGCCCATACGAGCACTGCAATACATGCCAGCTGCCTGACACTCTCCTGGGATAATAACAGAATGACAAGAACTCATTGTTTTATGTAAAACTAAGACATTCAGAAGACTTTGGGGACCTTAAAAATATTCCTTATAATTCTTAATAGCAAATATTTTAAATAGAAAGTCCAGTTCTGAAAGGCTACTAACTTTAGGGGTGGAGGGAGAAATCAAAGAGCAGTTCAAGTATAAGTCTCTTAGTGAAAAATAAAGGAGAATGGTCTTACTGCAGC
Organism: Falco peregrinus; assembly: GCF_023634155.1. Lineage (NCBI taxonomy): Eukaryota > Metazoa > Chordata > Aves > Falconiformes > Falconidae > Falco > Falco peregrinus. The sequence continues at coordinate 9,488,384 of NC_073734.1, forward strand.
TAGCTGGTTCTTTAAAGGTGACAAGTTGAGCTCTTCTAGTTGTAATTTATATCTCAGCAATAGAATCAATGTTTTATTCCCAACCATTAAAAGTGGGTAACACATCTGCTAAAACTCTAGCACAATGGCTGGCTTTGCACTGCAACAGGAAATGTAACCCAATAGTCTCAGAACTTCTACAAAGCCTAGCCATTTCTTAATGTAAAAGGATTTGAAAATTCAGTTCACTGAAACATCTGCTAAGCTCTTGCTGCTCTAACACATGATATTCTTTCTGCTCTGTTACCTGCCAACAAAAATATTTGGTTCTATGTAAGACTATCACAAGTGTGTGATAATGGCGCTCTGCTTCTAATTTTATATGCCATTGTACACTCACAAAACCACCTGGGGGTGACACCAGATAACATACTTGGTGTAAGCTCAAAACTTAAAATAAATTTATTTAATTTTACTCTTGTATGTAAATAGTAACAAATCAAATGGGTTCTGAATGACTAGCATTAACTTAAAGCAAAAGAAACAACTTAGTCAAACTGTTCTTGAGCCAACTTTCAAGAAGAGAAAAGGAGAAACGGAGAAAAAGAGCATGAAAGAGCACCAAAGAGAGAGGTAAAAAGAAGGGTGGGAAAAGTAGGGAAAAAGCCCAAGGAAGCAAAACCCTAAATCCTTAGATCAAACCAGCTGAGCATATGCGTGGCCTATGCAGTTACTTTCACAGCTTCTGCTCCAATCTGTTATTTACAGTGGCCACTTTTTTCAATTGAAATTTAATTATACTATAAGCATCTTCAATTTATTCAGTAACTATATAGTGGTAAGTAAAAGAGAGGACCTTTGAACATAAGTAAAGCTACACTTACTAATTTATTTGCAACTACTGCTTTCTACAAAAAAATACTTGTTCTCCATTTCTGTCTAGCAAATCCTTGTAGATTTTAGATCTTGAAAAGAGGTGGGTGGGAAAAAAAAGGAACAGTCTTTCAGTTTCCAGTGCTCTACTTAACAGAAGTATTTTCCGTATACCTACAGCCATCAGTGATTTAAATACTGTGTTATGTTTCAAAAGCTGACCAAACAGCTCTCCGTGACTAACTGAAGAGTTCACTATAACCAGCACAAAAATACCACAATTTTTATGCTGTAATCACTCATAAAACAGGTTTAGAAAATGTGAAGTTGCAGTAAGGTATGATTATTTACAGAAGCAACTAAAATTATGCCTCTAAAAGCCTCACACCTGACAGGCAGATAAACCCTACCTAAGTATGCTTGTTCTTTTAGGAAAACAAGAATCTAAGTGATCTGCAAACCTTTTCTTTAAGCAGAAACTTAAAATAGCCTGACTTCATGAAGTGTCGTAATTACTGAAATTAAGTCACCCTAGTCACAGCAAATAACAGCAAACAGGTAAATAAAAGTGTTACATAAGAATACTGATTCTCAGTACTTCAGGGAATTGGCTAAAACCAAACAGCTACCTGCAGTGTTTCCTCAGCTAAATTCCGTCATGCTGAATATCCCAAGTATCACATGCTGTAGGCTGCATGACCTCTCCCCAAAATGGAAATTCACAGTATACAATAGCATGCATTTCCGAAGAAATTATGACATCATCATCAACCAAAGTGGAGCTATTCAACACTCAAGAACTGAGCAACTACATTAAAGAAAAATAATAATTTCAGATACACAATGTATATTTCTTCACTGTTGGAAACAAAACAAAACAATTACTAAACTGTTATGATTTCTAGTAAGTAAACTTTAAACAGATGTTTAAAGTACCACAAAATAAATGACAACTAAGTCAAAGGCATGAAGACTAATTTCTCAGGAGGAACTAGCAGCCATGACAGAATTATACTGTTCTCAACAAAAAAACAGTAGGGAAACAAATGTATTTTCTAATTTTTTGCATCTAGCTTCAAAAGAGCTGAAACTCTGAGTGTTATTCTGAGCTATCCACCACTCTCGGAACATCTAGTAAGTCTATCGTTGTGAAATACAAATTAAAGATAGAATTATTTTTTATTAGAAGATTTTACTACAATAATGTGAAAAGGCCCCAGTTAGAATCAGGTATGTGCAGCTGTAGTCTGTGTGTGTGTGTTTATGTGTGTGTACATATAGATATACATATGCACATATGTGCATGCATCTATACAGACTTCAGGAGCCTCTACAGTTCAAAATGTAGCAAAGAGCTTCAAACCGGCTCCAGAATGATTAGCTCTCCACGTACCACAATGCTGCAAGCAGCTAAAGCTACTGCCTCTGAGATCAAAACTGGTGCAGGCATATCTGCAGGGCACCTGGCCTGAACTGATAAACCTTACCTCTCTCCACACAACCTTGACATGAACCTCTCAATTCCAGTTATGGACTCAGCTCAGTTGTGATTACTTTAAATGATGCTGCATCATGCTGCATTGTGCAATGCAGACATCCTTGCAAAACACTGGGATATACAGTTCACAACCTTGGGACTGCAACTTTAAGCTTTAAAATACACATACTTGTTTAGGATACAGTATTCTGACCAAAACATTAACCTAAACTTTGGGGAGCTGCCGCAGAAATACTGAGAGAAAGCCCACAAAAAGATCCTCAACGAAGTCTACTGCAGTTTGGTGACAGCACAATCCCTAAAAAGGGAGAAGCAGGGAAAAAAAATTGCTCCCTACGAATCTTAAAATAGAAAAATTCTTACGCTGGTGATGTTGAGAATTTCAGGTCAGCTTTTGGGCATACCCAGGAAGAGGAACTTTTCTGTTTTACTGGCAATCAAAACATTGGTAAGGTTCAGGGGAACATAACAATTCATATCAGAATATGAGTTATAAACCTGATGCTTATCCTCAAACTCATACCCTCTTTCACAACACTCAAATAACTGCAGTACAATGCATATAAACACAAAGGACTTACTAAAGTGACTGGGCTTTGACTAGAGTGCACTATTATTCAGTGCTGATATTTTTTGTATTATATTTTGTGTTCTCTTTTATGTACCAACCATAAATAAATAGATACTTTAAAAAAAATTATCAATTGCTTTAAAGAAATCAAAATGAACTTCAGTGTTTTATTTTGTTCCTTAGAGGATGAGATTATCCGAGCAACAAACTCAAAAGGTTCCTTTGTGAAAATACATCAGAGCAAATAAAACTAACAATTCATAAAAGTTCCACAGACTGGATTCTTTTCTTGGAACACCGATAACATTCACTTAGTCATTCTCAGGAGAACTTCAAGAATGTGTTCTATGAACTATCCCTAACAGAGCAGAGGCATGGTTTTAAAGGTCCTGGTCAAAAGACATGCTGTTGAAAGATATTATTAGTTGTCCCAAGGTGCCAAGAACATTCACTTAGCAATCTCATGGACACAAATAGGTTTTGCATATGTACGGGCTGCAAACTGCAGGCAGAGGTTACAGGTGTGAAGACTCTCCTGACTGACATTGTCAGTGCAGCACAATAGAGTGTTTGTATTTTTGCTTCATGGATCTTACTGAAGACCCATAATGTTCAAGAAGCTGTTCTTTTTTGGACATGTAAGCAGAGTTTTAAACACTATAAGATGTGTTTTCCACTTACATTAACCCAGTATAAATTACGATTAATCTCATTATCTCAATGATAATTAAATGTACAAGCCAACTTTTTTGTGCAGCTATACATAAAAATTCCACCACTGATTTGCTCAGCTACTGCAGGTTATGTGGTAGATTAAGCTAGGTAAGGATGGATCTCTCTGCCTCAACAGTTCCTTCTCTGCCCTTCTTCAAATAAAACCAAATAATTTGGTCTGCATCACTAGCTCAGGGAGACGGTAAGTTATGGTCCACCACAAACACTTGTCAGCTGTGAAGTCTTCTGTAAAAGGGGCCTGGTTTGGGCTTGAACAAATTGCCATGGCTAGGTGAGTTCTGCAGGGGTATGCATCTTCTCATTTCCCTGATCTGTAACTGCAAACATTCAAGGCAGACCCCCTCTCCCTGCTCCCCCTTTTGGGAATACCCTTTGTCAGTGAATAAGGGATGAGAAGCAGCCAATAAGGTTAAAGGAAGCCAGTTCTCAATGAAGTTAAAGTCATCCTCTGCCTAAAAAAACCCTTTGGATTCCTTATAAATTATCTGGGTCAGAGGTTCAAGGGATAAGAGTAACCCTTCCAAGTGCTGGAGATGCTGCAAATTCTTATGTAATGAAGCCTCATGATGTTGGCTATGAAAGAACTGCATAGCCTTTCATTATGTCACAGTCCCAGTCCAAAGTCCAACGGAGACAAAGGGAAAACACCTATTGCCTTCAGTGCTTTATAAGAATTAAGAAAATTGTTGGGTTGTTGGGTGTTTTTTTTAAATATGAATGAAGGTGCTTTTACCACTGAAAGCACTTTCCCTCAGCCATTAATAATGTCTGTAGTATCTTTTCTAACTAGGGCATCTGTTTACATAAAAAAAAAAATGCAGTCAAGCATATTCCACTTAAAAACCAAAGACATTTTTTTGATGTTTTACATAAACTGAGCACAGAAAGCACGCTAAATGATTCCACACCTAAGATGTACAACTACCTTAATCACAGTGAAAATCATATACTCAAAGAATAAAGTCATGCACTCCATCTAACAAAGTACCTTTACTGAAGACTGACAAAGTTAATCTAAAACCGTCGAAGAATCCTCTTTTAGAGCATTATCTTGATACGATGTTTGTCATTAAAATCAGAATTGTAGTTATAAAAGGCAATAGGTCAAAGCAGAAACACGCATCTGGATTTCAGTAACTTTATTCCCAATTTGAAAAATGAAGATGTGTAAAATACTTCACTTACCATGGATTTGGTGAAAGGTCGAGCCAAGGTAAACAGCAGGGTATACACCCACCAGTTACGATGAATGGAGGAGTAAATCATATTTCCAGGATGCACTGAATTAGACGTCACCCCATGGGGAGAAAGGCGTCGGTTCAGCTCATTGGAGAACAGTATATTGCAAAGCTTGGAACGATTGTAGGCCAACATAGCCCAATACTCCTTCTTAGATGGAGAAAGCAGGCCGAAATCAAGTTTTCCAGAGTCGTCCTTAATTTCTGTAAATCTAAAAACCAGTAAATATGCCTTAGATACCCCAGAGTTAATTTCACTCTCATAAGTACAACATAAAATGTAAACAGAGTAGAACTTGGCCAGAACCAACATAAAACAACGGCTTATTTAGCAGTTGAAAGTATCTACTGGAAACTGTTTGAGACCCAAGGAACAGTCCCATATAACATGGCAGTAAAATTATTGAATACTTAGCAAAAGCAAATTATAAATAAAACAAGTCAAAAAAGGCTCTAACGATTTAAAGGCATTGTAAGTAACTTACGAATCAGTTTATTTTAAATCCAAGAAAAGATTTTGCCATAGATCCATGAAAACATAATCAACTTGGAGGCAATAATGTAGCATAAAATAACTCTGCATTAGAAGCAGAGAAAACCAGCATCCTTCCATTTCCCCTTCTTCTCTTTCCCTAATTATTTCATCAAGTGTTCACATACTACACACTTTCATTTAAGTGTTAAAGTAACTATGGATGAGTCTCACTGCCTCTTAGACTTTTTTTTAGATTAAAAATTGATGAACGTAAAGGGGTTATAACCTTGGTAACTTGCCATCAATAGTCTTATATGTTTAAAAGATAAATGTAAACAAAGCCAAAATGAGTTCTGGCAGAGTATAATGTTTTTAAGTATACCCATGGCATGGCTGAACACAAATCAAAGTAACTAGTTGATGTTTTTTAATTGGGTCTGACAGAGTCATTAAACACCAGCTGTTTGTTTCTTTCTTTCTTTTTTTTTTTTTTTTATAACAAAGTAATGAATGTTCTAAAGACATATAGATGAAGAAAATGAAGTTTTAATATAGCATTTTCTCCCCCAGTTCTTACAACTTGAATTATCAATTTAATGGTATATCTTTACATTAGAAAATAATACTACATTCAGTTACAGAACCATATTTCATTCAGAAGAGCTACTAAAAATAAAAAGGATTTAGCAAGCTCTTTTTAATACTCAGAGTTTTCAGAATCAGCTGGGGAGAACAGGGATAAACATAATTATAGTACACACTAGAAAAATGTTTTAAAATATCTTTACTAATTTTGCATCTCATGCCCAGAAATGAGAAGAGATCAGCTGGAATTTCTACATTCATTCTGCGAGCAGAATTATAATACACTCAGAGAAAAGCAACCACAGTATTTGAATCCAGGAATCAAGAGGAATCCAGGATGTTCTGTATCTTGCAGAATTAGCCCTTCAATTTCAGCAACAACATTTCTCTTTCATAATTTTCGGTTAGATAAAACACATTTCTGAAATTAACAGGACTATTCTGGGAGGAATTTCCTATATTCATTCCTCAAGCAACCATTTATGACACTAAAAATAATCTATAAATAAAATACTTTGTGTATACTGTATAATGGAAACACGGTGGCATATTTTGAGTCCAGTCCTGCAAGTGTGCTTGTGTGAGTCAATGTTACTTACGGTGGCAACCTCACTGAGTTCAGTAGGATAAGGGCTGCACAATCAAATTAACAACACAGAAATAAAGACAGAAGGAAAGTCAACCTACTTATTATTCTAATTTTAATATGATGTGCTTAAAGTACCCAAAAGCTTAATTTAAACAGAATTCATTTGTGCTGAATCCAGAGTAGTAACTAGAAATGAACGAAGAACCAGAGACACAAATAAGTATTTTGCCTTGGAGCAGTCTAGTATAATATTTTCTGCAAACACTGGACTTTATTTTTCCCCTAACAGGGGGTCTTGACTGCAGTGAAAAGATCCAGCCAAGGTTTATGGAAGTAATTAGACACCAACACTTCTGTTTTACAACATAGTTTAAGGCTCAGAGTTCTCAAGTAGGTCAGATACCTAATGTCTAAACTAACTCTGCACATCAGCTTCTTCCCATTAAACAGATTGGGGGGAAAACCAATAGTTATTTACAATTATCAGTTTAAGTGTTAAGTTATGTCATAATACATTAATTGGACCTCTTAGAAAAAGGGAAATTTACTAGTTGTGTTTATTATTTTATTCAAACATAGACTGTACTTATTTTTTGGTGGACTTCTATAAACCTTGGCTGATCTTACTGCGTTAGCAATGAGCCCTTCAAAAATGTTTTTGAAAATACAGATAAAGACGTTCAGAGATGTAAGCTCTAGTTACACATAGCACTTAATAAAGTAAAAAACAAAGTTGTCATTTAAAATACTGTCAGATACAAACTTACAAAGGGGAACAAGCAGCTGACAATTCTACATAATCTCCCATTAAATAACAGCTCATTTATACACATCCCGTTGTGCCCTCCACATCTGGCAAGTGATTGGAGTTGGCAGATTTATTTCTAGAGCTATCTTGCCTGCCCCGCAGTAGCCTCCCTCACTCCTAACAGGACTCTGCTACTTGCTTTCACAAACCTGGTGTGATTTGCAAAGATAAGGATGTCCAGATTTTGTTACCACCTAATTACTAGACATTTCATGTCTTTTAACACTGGGAAGGATTATTACTGGCATTTTCTATTGCTTCCTTTCATTTCAGCCATCATAAATTTAAAATGGTAAAAGTAAATCTATCTGCAGTGTGTCATTTATACCATAAGCCCCTGTGTTTGGAAGTGATAAAGGTTTCAGCCCGACCCTTGGCTGGTCTCTCTCTACCAGGTCCCTGGGGTTACATTTTATGGAAACATGATTAAAAAAATAAGCTTCATTCTAGGTCACTAAAACATTTCAGAAATATGAAGGCAGGGAAAAGAGAGAAAAAAAAAAAAAAAAAAAGCAGCACTCACACATTCTTCCTTTTGGTTTGCTACAGTGTTACACATGACCAAAAGTGAAATAGAAATCAACAGTAATGTTTAAAGCTCTAAATGATAGGTCTAATCCTGCAGTCCCTGAACTAAATCAGAAGGCAGTATGTGGCTTCAGCCCACTAAAATTCAGAATCAGGGCATGCATTTTGCACAAGGAACTTGATTTAATTTAAATCAAGTCCGTCTTTTGAGTTATTAACACAAACACCACAAGCATGTCTGAAATAAGGCAAACCTCATCAATGATTTTTTTTCTCCCCAATTGTACCTCTCCTGGCAGTAGAAAAGACAAGCATCTAACATTTTAATTAAAAAAAATCACCAAAAGAGGCATGGCCAGATTTCTAATATGTATTAAGTACACTACATCCCATTTTACAATTATGCAGCTAATGTCTGCATTGAATTCCCTAATTTCTCATTATAAAACAATTGGATTTCATCTAGTAGTTTTTAATTGCATTGTTTCTCCTGCTAAAATAACTGCACATTCTTCTTGGTAAGATGTTGAAGTTGTTGAATGATAAATCAATACAGGTCATGCCATTCAGATTTAATCAATTATTATTCCATCTCCTTGCAAAATCAATGAGTGGTCTGAAATGTGGCGAAAATCTGCATTCATACAAAGAATGATCAAAAAATATCTACATACTGTTATAAAACTAGAACACACTTTATCCAGCAACACAGCCAAATCCAGTAACATCCACAGGCATTAGTAACGCTTCTATTTTTAAAAAGCTTATTCTAACGCAAATGCTTTAGAGCAAGGCCCTTCATTTTCAACAACTTTTGCAGTCCTGCCATAACTGTTTTATGCTCTAAGGATTAAAGATTTCAGCTAAATCAAAGGTAACATTCACCAACCTGTGTGATTCGGAGGACACCACCACAACCCTAGCAGGAGATGACCGGCGTAAAACGTCCTCCAGAAGCTGGACAAGGTAGAAATGTCCCAAGTGGTTCACCTGGAAGGTGGACTCCAGGCCATCTTCCGTCAAGCACCAGGGAGCACCAAACACGGCAGCGTTGCAGATCAGGATGTGAAGAGGCCTGAATAACCAGAAGTTATTAAATAACACAGAATCAGGAAAAAGAAATCTCTGTGACACACGTGCCATTCTATTCCTGCACGAAACGGGCCAAGGCGTGCCTGGGGTGTAGGTGTGACGGCTTCGGCAGCGGCGGGCGGGCTCTCTGTGAGGAGAGTGGGGCCGCCCCGCGCCGGACATGGCTGGTTCCAGCCAGTTCTGGCCGGTTCTGCCACGGCCCCACCCGCAGCGCAGGGCTCAGCCCCTCGCCGCGCTGGCCAAGCCTGCGGGAAAGTGGATTGAAGCAAAGGCAAATCGCCACGCGGCAGAGAGGAGTGAGGGGAAGACGTGGAAGAGCAGCATGAAGAGCAGGGTGAGAGGAGGAGGAGGGGAGGAGGTGCCCCCGGCGCGGGGCGGGTGTGCCCCCGGGCTGCCCCTTGGCGGGACCCGCCGCTGCAGCTGAGGGAAGGAGCAGCAGAGCGTGCTGACCGCAGCTCAGGGTGCGGGAGGTGGAGGAGCTGGGACGAAGGCGGGAAGTTGAGCCTGGGCAAAGGGCAGGGGGAAGGCGGGAGAAGGTGGTGTTGGTTTTGCTTTTGTTTCCCACTATCCAAACCTATTCGAACTAATCAGCCCACCACAACATGGCGCCTCAAGAAAACTACCACAGCAAGACCACACAGCTTTTCCACTTCCTTCCAAAGGATCAAGTAGAAAGGTAACACTTCGCATTTTGAGAACCAACAGGCCCGTGTGCCCTGAACTTTCGCAACACCAGTGATCAGCAGGTGGATGGCTGACACATGGGCAGGTCACCAGAAGACCTCTATGCTCCCGCAGCTCTCCCCACTGCTAATCAGGAAACAGTCTCCTGGAGCATTTCGGAAAGGAACTTTTCCTAGGGGAGGAGTGACTCCTATCACTTTGTTATGTGGGGTATGCGTCTGTTCGTGACATCTGCACAATTAGTAGGGTAAAAGTGATTAAGAAACAAGACATAATGCAACAAGGCATACACCCACACGTTTTATACTTCCACGGCTTGGGAAGTATGCTGTTAAAAAAAATACAAGTTTATAAAAGACTGAGTTGGAAAAGAAAAAGGTCCTCCAGAAGCTGTAATCTTTGGTGGAAAAACTGCACACAACACATATGAGATCCTTGAGACAGAATTCTTCCTCACTGAACTCAGCTAACCCAGTTTAAATAGAAATGCTATGACAAAGGAACTAGAAAAGAAGCTTTCCTAACTTTCTTTGCAAAGGGTAAGATTCTACCAAACTAAGCTAGAAAAGAACCTAGAGTGTCACATACCTCTCTCATTCAGAAATCAGGTCCAGAAAACTTCAAATTCCTTTATCTCTCCACTGCAATCTCAGGATGCTACACACCTTGCAGCCTTCCCAACCTCCACAGCAAGATCAAGGACAAACATCCTTTCTGTTCTTTCTTGTCTTTTTTCAAATCCTTATGAAACACAGCAAAGACTCTGGTTCTCAGACCTCAGGTGGATCTACATTTGCTAGATTATATCATCTCTAAGGAAACCTTGGCACCAACAGTGTATTCTTGTCCTTGAGTGAGTCTGACACAGCAGACCTCACACAGCATGCGTACCTGAGCTGAAAAACTCAGACTTGGGAGTCTGCATCTGGCATCCCTGGCCCTGATATAATCAAATAGGAAAGGTCAGACAAAATAGCAATAGCCAAACAAGTACCTTTCATTCCTACGCTACCACGCACTAATACCTGTCATGTCCTAACACCACAATATTAAGACCTGTCACATTTGTTTGTCTACTCCATTCCAGCCTATTATGCCTTTACTGCAATTGGCCAAATCCCATGATACAAAATCAACCACCCAACATAAACTCTAATTCTGAAGATAATAAATAAAGCACAACTGGGGAAAATAGCTGCTTGCCCTCTGTTCTTTTCAAGTACTTCCTAACAGCCCTACACACAAAAGATGACAGGAGACCCAGAGTAAGAACATTTTCCTGCATGGCTGAAGGACACACATACTGCAACTTTGAGCATCTGCAAAAGGAATTTTGGAAAAGAATGTGAAACATGAAACCCCAGGTTTTCAAACAAACATAAGTAATTAGATTCCTTCAGGCATGTTTGAAACCCCCAGATTTTGATAGCCCAGCTTTAAAAAAACATTTCTGGGGGAATCAAATGCACTTTACCTGAATACTGAGCTGCAGAAGCCTCAACATAAACAGTAGGCTGTATTTCCTTATTAAAATAAATTTCAACTTCAAGCCTGCTGGGAAGTTACCAATATAATCTGCTTTAATAACAAGTTAACAATCTAATATCTGTACCTGTGCCAACTTGGAAAATCTTAACAAAAAGCTTCAGAAGCAGTATGAAACATCTGTGTACTCTGGGAAGCTCATTTTCTGAAGTGCTGAATTTCTGATTTGCCTTTTGGTCAGTGACACTTATACGTAAAATATCTTCACAGATATAATACAACCGCAAAAGAAACTGAAGATAAAGGGGGATTGTCCTTTTAAAGGCAAGGTTCTCTTCTTCTGTTCAAACCAACTTGCAAAAAAGGCAGTTCTTTTTTTCATCTTTGCAGCCTCACTCAACACAGCACAAGCAGGCTATTTACTAAGATATGCAGGATCATATTTTTTAAAAGGTACCCAACCTTTTGAGGCGTATTTTATGAAAACATTTTAAACCAGAGTTCATTTTGCCTGTTCAAGATACATCTGCCAAGCAGAAAACAAAGCTTCATGAAGCTTGAGAGTGTCTGTATGGAAACATTGGATGATTCATCATCTCTTCTGAAAGTTTATGAAAAGCTCTAGTGAGAATTAATTTACAGATTTGTAAATCTGCTGGGAAAAAGGAACAAGTTTCTTCAACATAGATGCAATTTTTGGTATAAGAGCATCCTGTATGAGAACACACACACACATGAGAAAATACCATCGCCATCCCCTGCAAAAGCAAATATGTCACTTTTTTCCAAAACTGTATCCAATAATTGTCATATGTACTATGAAATAAGAGATCATTTTAAGACAGAAAGGACTCACATGTGAACCAAAACTATATTCTACCTATCCAAACTGTAGTATCCTTCATTAATACTAATTATACAATAAATACCAGAGGCCAAATATGCACTCTATGCTTAAATCTGTCAGCTCAATTAATTAAAAAGATGATTCTAGCATTATAAAACTATAAAATGTAGTCACTTTCAAATTGCCTGGTCATTTAATTGGGTGTTATAAAAGAAATAAAATTATGTTTCAGCCATTTTCATGAGATTTGTATTCTTCAAGCAACATTTTGTTCTAAGTTTTTAAAGATAATTAAAATTAAGGAGTCTGTAATTAAAAGAATTTACACTATTCTATTAGAAAAATCTGTGAAGAAATATAAATACAGAGACATTTTAAACTAATATACTGAAAAGCTAATATCAGATTCCCTTTTAAAATTATTTTATTTTTTATTAGCATTAGTGGTTTAAAATGGTTCAAAACTGACTTCTCTAGAAAACACCACAGAAAATAAACCTAAAGGGTTGTATCAATAGATACTGCTGTAGTGCTTCCTTTCAGCTCAGAAAGAATCACCTCTCAGTTTTGGATCCATGTCCATTAAGCTATTGGTGTCACTCGTCAGACTGCTAACAAAGGTCCAATTATTGAAAATTATCATCTAAGTTTTTGTGACCTGGGCATTTACACACCAGGAAATGAATGAGATAACTATATGGTGGCCGTTACATAGGTTATGAATTTCAGCCACAGATGACATATTCTAATCTCAATGGTGCAGAGCTCTATATCACTGAACATATCATTATGCAGGAACAAAATCTTTAAGATATGTGACAATTCACACCACACATCTGGCACTACAGCTTTGCTTTATGACAGGAGTATTTTTAAGTCATAGCAGAACTATGACCTTGATTTCACAAGTTCATTAAAAACATTGCTGTGATCTACATTAGGCTTCCTCCAGAGCCCAAAGGAAAAAAATCCCCCCTCAGTTTAAAACAGTTTGTAATTCTACATCAAAGCCACAGCTAAGGCCAACAAAAAACGTCAGCAGCAAAGAAAAATTTTCTTTACTGTTTACTCCTGGTATCGACATTACTAAAGTGCTCCTTCTAACCGTGACGCCTATTTGATATTTCTGGAAACACTGTATAGTTAAAACCTTGCAGGGTGTTTTGAAAATTTACCCCTACGTCTCCTTAAAATGTCTTCAGTCAGTGACTTACATCACACCAAGTGAGCTAATGTGGTCTACCATTACAATTTAAGAATGCACTGGGACTTGAACATAAGCTATTCCATCATAGCATGTAGTCGCTGTTTCTTACTCTTCACAGCATGACTGAGACCCAAGAATACACTGCTTTAACTGCTATAAAGCTACACAGCAATTCTAGAAAACTCTCACCATGCTGGTAAGTGTACAACAATTTAGTAAAAAAAAAGCACGTAGAATTAACAGGGACATTCTTAACTGTGAATATCTCAGCTGAAAACCATCTAGTGTCTTGTGTACTTCACAAGACTGTGATACATTTCTAACCCTTGGACTGAGCAAGTCATTCAGATGTTATAAGCTGTGCTCCATTCACTGTTAGAAGCAACAAAGCAATCCAACTGCTTTGCACTATTTGAAAATCCGGTAAGTGAATACATTAGAGACAGAAATTAAGTTGTTGCTATAAATCAGTTAGTTATGAAATTTAATAATCAATTTGTTAGCACCTGATGTAAAACTGTGATCTGTCAGCAGCCTCCCAAGCTGGCTGTGTGCAGCAGTAGATATTTCCAAGGGAATTAATTACTGATGATTTGCAAAGGTAAGAATAATATTTTTCAACAAATGTAGCTTGTGCACTAGGAGGTTAAACAAACACCACCAAAATGTCAACAGAGTTCTCAGCTTTGGTGTTCTCCCATTTCAAACGTAATGAAATAGTTAACGAGAAATTATGCAAAGGGAATACTTTCAAATCTTCCCATGAAGCAGAATGTCACACCATCTGGGGCACTTCTCAAGTGATTTGAAAAGTTCACACTGTTTGGAATTACACAGAAATTCAACAGAAAAGGCCTTGCCATATCCCCAAAGTCCCATAAGCAACTGTAGACCTATGTCAGGGCCAGTAAAGAAGGCAGAGTTGTGACTTCTCTTCCACAAAGAAGCAAAGTCACAGCCCACCAAACTTTTCCATCCCATAACTCTGAGCACCCATGTTGCTTTCTCTGACAGTTAGAAAATGGTACTTCCTTCATACTTGAGGGAATGCCTATATTCACAAAGGAAACAACCAACACACAGGCCAGGCTTGTGGCTCTCCAGAAAAAGGGTGAGTTAAACAACCAGCTCCAGAAACCCTTCTCAGTTTTACAAGCAGCACTGATGGGAAACTGAGCAAGAAGAAAATCACTAGGAGTCAGACAGCAGCATGTATACCATATGTAATCTAACACTGACCCCAAAAAATTTACTTGTTTGATGAAAAAAAAAAAACCACCCCAAACCAAACAAACAACTAAAAAAAAAAAAACCTGCTTAACTCAATTTTGGAAATGACTGCTTAATGTTTAAGTTCCCTTTTTCTAAAAATATTGACTGAAAAGTCAGCAAAAATACCCTCTATTGCCACCTGTCAGCTGACAGAATTGAGGATCCTTGTCAGACAGGCTTCATTTTAAGGCAAGCCACTAACACAGGACTTAGAGCCCTGATGGATGACCTCCTGCTAGAAGCAAGGAAAATTCTCTGAAATTCATCCTACTGGATTTCTTTGCAGGATTTGACACTGTTGATCAGCAAATACTTCTGCCTCACTTCCAAGAGATTAATGGGAATGGACTGAAACTGTTTCGTTTCTTCCTTCACACCAAATACATGGGAACTATTACGAGCAGCTGCCCTTATGTCTTCATAATATATCATCTGCATACTGGCATATAGGTCAGCTGTCTCTCAATCATTATTCATTACCTCTATAAAATCTTAGGTATACAATGTCATAAAAGTTTGGAGAAGGAACAGAAGTCTCAACAGATTTAGAATTAAACAGAAAACATCCATTAGTCTTGGATTTCCCTTTATTAGCTTTTCTTACACATATGGGGGGGGAAAAGCCAAGTAAAAAAAAAAAAAAAAAAAACGCATCACCTTACACTTCTGGAAATTAATAAGTTATCTTCCTTTGGAGAAAAACTTTGTCATTTTAGTTCCTTAGGGGGACAGAACAGTTTGAGATGCCTACTTTTCCTCTTAATGGGGTCCAGAACAATGTCAACTACTGTGAAAATTTTTAAGTTGAACTTCTGAAGAGAAATTCAGACCCAATATTAATAGAAGAAACATTTAAACATTTTACCTTTTTAAACATTTAACATTAAAAAAATTTAATGTTGACCTCAAACTGACCTTAGTAAAACCTGCACTGCCCAAAGCACCTTCACTCAAAAATGAGCCAAGCTGGGATTTCTCCTTACACTCTCGTTTGAGTTTCACAAAGACTACACCCAAAATAAGAAAAGCAAGGATGATGTTTAATTTGTTGACACGATCTGCTTCCCACACTTGCCTAATTTATACACTGTAATTATGGTATGTGATACTAGAAATCTGAGAAATTAGAAACTTTTTAATCTGTACTTTCTTGTATGGTATCATTACATCAGTAAATCACTCATTTTTGATAACAAATCATTGCTTAAAAATGAAGGTGAGGATTAGTATTTGTACTTGCTTTTTAACTTAGAACTACAAGTCAAGAGGGAGGAGGAAGAATTACATTTTACAAGCATATGGTGTGTTTCTTCTCTCCATTAGGTTCATACCAGAGACTCTCTCTCCTTTTGGGTACCCATTATCCACAGCTCTGAACTCCCTTTTGCATAGCTATAATCTAACCCTAGATTTCCTCTGACTGATAGCACACAGCATACTCAGGGTATTGATATTAACAATAGGTGTCAGTGCTGTTCTTCCCTCATCTCAATGCCTCCTCCAGACCACATTTCAAACCAAAATCCAACCAAGAAGCCACATTTTCCTTTGTCAGTGTTGCATCTTTGCTAGTTCTGTAACCCTAGGGACTCAAGATACCTCCATACATAGAGATTTTGAAAGTCCTAGGGCCAGGCTGGGATAGGATAGTACTCTGCAACTTCATTTCTACATCCATTCAACCTTTCAGCATTTCCTTTCCACATCCTCTTCCTTTTCTCAAGCCTTGGCATAATAAGAGGAGCACTTTGTTCCATTCCTTGCCACACCTTGCAAAGATGTTTTGTTCTGTTTAAAATCTCACTGATGCTTAAGAGACACCAGCAATGAAAACATAGAGAATCTGGTGATTTTCATTCTGCAGCTCATACAGCATACATCTTTTTCAAAATCCCAACAGCAAATCATTATTTACATGTATACACAAGGAGTTACAAACAAGTATAACCCAGCCGTAAAGGAACATTCATTTTCACAATAATCAAGGAAAGATTTGTTGTTTCTGCATGTACTTCTAAATACAGGAGTTTCATTTGTACACAGTAAGTACTTGTCAGAAAAAAGAAAGCTACAGCTCACAAGGAAGGTCAGTTACTACTTTTTATTACATATTCGTGATATTTTCCATTGAAAACAGCTAACTCCTTGGAAAATGTTTTCAGGACCACAGTTGATCACTCAAACAATAAAACACTTCATGCATTTTGAACATTTCACTTGCCAATGACAACTCCTTCCTCTGTTTTGCCTAGAGATATATAGAGCTGTAATAGAGTTCACAAAGCCCCTAGCAGCTGTATGCTGCCATTCAGACCTGAAAAGATTCCATGTTGTGATAAAAATTAATGTACTTT
The DNA here is from genome assembly GCF_023634155.1 of Falco peregrinus. NCBI lineage: Eukaryota > Metazoa > Chordata > Aves > Falconiformes > Falconidae > Falco > Falco peregrinus. Next base: position 9,505,204 of record NC_073734.1, read on the forward strand.
GACATCCTCTGGGATTTTTGGTGCCTTGGGAACAGCTAATGAAGAAATACAACCTTTTCAGATTATAACGCAAATTTTTGGATTCGAAGATTACGACACATGTGGTATGTGCGTGGCCTGTCTAATATTCAGCAGTAAGGCTTCCATACCCAAGTGCCAGAAGACTCTGCCTTCATGTGTTTTAATTATCTCCCATAGAAAGCCTTTAACTAAATAGACTAAATATGTTTTAATGTATGTGTAATTAAATTGCTAATCTTGCCTTGTATTTCAGAACTTTTAGAATACAACATCAATTAAACAGAGATCTTCTTCAAACCTATTAAGCTACAATGCTGCAAAATCCTTGTTTTATTTGCAACAGAAAACTTTTTAATCATGCATATTAAGTCATACATATTTTACTTCCTTAGATACTCGAAACAGTCTTCACAGCTAGTGTATCTTGTGGAATTTTTTTAGAAAGACAGAAACCCAAGACTTCATGAGCCATCTTAGATCCACCTTGGACTTCGGCACAGACACGGTTCAAGATGGGAACCAGAACAACCAGTGTGTGAACAGAAAGCCACAGGAGGGTTACCAAGGTTTCTTCCTTAGGTTACGTGAGTGCAAAATATCCAAAGACAAGCAGTAGGTTCACAAATTTCAGCACACATTCATAAAACCATGCAACAAACACCTAACAATCTTTCTGTTAGTAATATGTAAAAACACTTAAAATTTTTGAAGATGCAACTATATGTAAAGTTACGGTGAACTGCCAATCCTATCTTTATTTTAATATGGACTTTTACTTAAAAAAAAATAATGTTCCACAATACAGTAGATGACATGAAAAATGATCTGGAGAAAACATCATGATCCCTGCCTCCAATAAAAGCAGGGAGGGCTTAAGCTTAGGAGATTTAATTTGAAAAATAGTGGAAACAGTTTGTGGATTCACATGACTTGACACATGCTACCACATTGGGGTAATTGTGTATGAGAGCCTAAAAAACAAAGAAAGAAGAAAAAGAAAAAATATTTATGCAGAAAGCCAATCCCTAGGCTTTAATAAGGCACAGTACCACCACAAAGAAAAAAAGAAAGTTTCACCCTAATATCATTATGTCTGTTTCAAATGAAGTCAGCCTTCGATCTTATTTAAATTTAAGATACGTGCTGTCTGCAACAGCAACTTCTGAACTATGCATGTTTCAATACTTAATTCAATGTGGATATTTTTTGATATCTCAAAATGTACAATGTTGTCCAGAAGTTTGTGCCTCAGTGGCACTGTCACAATGCCAACTGAATTTGAAGTTGAGAAGACAAATATAGTATCTCAACTGTTACTAGTTTTAATTGACAAAAAGTCTTTCTATGAATGGCAAAGAGTTAACAGATTTGCACAGCATTAGGAAATATGTTCAAATTTGGAAAGACAATACACAGTGGCAACGATTATCTCTGACAGAGATACATCTACTACAGAACCATTAGGCATATTGGCATAATGGCATCACTAGTAATTCATTTAAATCATATATTCATTTTTTCTGGATCTTTTAAGTTATATATGCCACAACTTACTAAACAAATTCCATCTTTACGTATGTATTTATACGTGTGAATGGAATTTATCATACGAGGTCTACGATTTAATTGTGGTTAAATTAGAATTAAAAACCAGCTTAACACATGTGCAATATGTCAGTTATGATACACGAAAACGCAGAAAAACAGTATTCCAGAGTGAATTTTCAGCAGGCTCTGAAACCTTAATTGCACCCGCAAGGTTTCAGAGGGCTTCTGCTTCCAGCATGAAAAATGAATGCACTCATAGAGTCTGAGGCCTCAGTTAAGGAGGCCAGCTGAAAACCTGGCCCTCTCCATTTTGGGTCTGCTAGGGAAGTAAAGAGCGAGTAAAGTTCCAAATGGAGAATCATAATTCATAACTGCTGTCTCTTCCATATTTCTACACAGAGCATAAGTGAATAAACTGTCAGCATATGCCAATTCTTACCACAAAAAAAAAAGTCCTGTTTTAAAGTATAGGAAAGTAACTGCAGCGAAAAATCTACATATGGAAGTCCTACATAATTGTGAATTGCTGCTACCAGTTCAGAAAATTCTAAGTAGTAGCTGTTGGCAAACACTATTTTACATCTTTGAAGTAATTCAAGATTTTTCAGGATAATTTCATTTTTTTTTCTCAAACACTGAGAACATTAAATTGATGTCTTACTGTTTGGCTGAAGATAACTTTAATTCAAACCAAGTGGCACTATGCACCACTCAAAACTAAAGAGGCACATAAAATTTCATCTGTAACTTTACTGCCCACTTCTGCCTGCTAACCGTTTTGCTCACAGAAGTGTTCTTATGCTGAGGAGCAGGCAAATGCCATGATGCCATGGTTGTAAATACTGACAACAGGTAGCTGTTTTGGAAATTCTGTAACTGAAACATTAGTGCTGTCCCGCAATTAAATTATGCAGATTTGAGTCAAATATGTAATGATTAAATTAGGAAATAGATATCAAAATACCACATCCACAAATCCACACCTCTACACAATTACCGGTCCTACAGACCCTGGAACTATCCAACACTGATGCTGACTAAATTTAAATGCTACGTTGCATGCAATCACAGAAGGGCAGTTATTTTGTCTATGAAGTGGATTAATATCAACCATTATTCCTCACATCATGCTTACTCAATGAAGAGGAGATTCAGTTCAGTGTTTTTTAGTTTCAAAAGCCTAATACAAAAGATTGGTTGGTCTGCCTCTTCCAGCTGCACAAAATTCTGCTAATGCTATATCCATCTTAGCCCTGAACATTATTATAAACAGATCATTTGTTTGATTTTCCAGAACAGAGACATTCAATCAACTGCCTGAGCTGGAAAGTAGCAGAGGGAAAAGACTAGATACAGATAAAAGAAGTAACTTGAACAAATCTAGCCATTTAGGTACACTGAGACCTCTTTTCTTACTCTCATACTAACCCTAGCACCATCTTCACATGGAAGGAAGGTGGAGCTCATTCACTCCTGCTGGAAATATCCAGTGGGGAATATATCTTGACGACAAGCTAGGAATACTAAAAGATCGCCAGAAATCACCGTAAAGTAAAAAAAAAAAAATAAATTAAAAAAAAAAAAATAAAGAGAGTTTCATTTCAAGCTACAAGAGAGCCTAAAGTTAGTTGCCATTACTGTAACATAATAAACTGGCTTTCTCTAAAGAATTTGTTTTCTAAGTCATTCAGCCCTGTCTTTTACCAAGTTAGATTTCCATTTTATGTATTAGTCACACTGTGTTCAGGCTGTGCTACAATGAAGTAAGAGGTAGATCAAACATTAAACAGCAATATTGTTTTATCTGTCTTCTCCCAAAGACAACTTTGGGAGATCCAACTAAGTTATCACATATAGCTTATTCTGCTCATAGAATCTTTGAAAGTGTGAGAGCAAGAAAAACTCGACAGCACTGTTCTGCTTGTAAGGAAAGTTTATAATCTACTGCAATGCAGGACCTGAAATAATCTGAAAAAAACCTTCACCCCCAAAGCTTTATCTGAAACTGCACAGATTTTTTTTAAAAAAAAATCTCAGAAAGAGAAACAGCTGTATAGTTTCTGAATCTCAAGAGTATAGATAATGCAAACAAAAAAAAAAATCACAACTTCTTCTGGGAGGAAGAAGGATTTTCTAGAATGTATTTATAAGAATATGGCAAAATTTACCATTGTTTCTATACTCTGAACCCAAATTTTATCCGTGGAGAAGGCTGCAACACCTAACAAATCCAAACAGGAATAAAAGATTCTTATAAAATCTCAGAAACGTGATAACTTGAAGATGAATCATCTGATTTTTACTTTCAAACAAGGAAGCTTTCTTAGCTCTTAAGTACTACTCCAATTCATATTAAATGTTTCTTTTCAGAGTAACTCTTTTCTCCCATCTATTGTTTGTGTTTCTTTCAACTCTCTCTCTGCTGCATCATTTGCTTTCTGTATACAACCAGCCCCTGGTAAATTTCTGCTGAGCAGAGGATGGCTTTTCTTCATTCTTCACGTAGTTTCCACAATCTCTCAGATTCTCTAAGCACATTCAAGGCAGCTTTTTTTTTTTTTTTCCCCTCTAGAAGTTATGCGATTAAGGCAGCATATTTACAATCTCAGCAATTTTCCCGCTGTTCCCCACAATACCAACACCATCACCTTCCCCAGCTGCAATAGGTTTGATGTTTTAACTCAACGAAATTTAGGGATCTTTTCTCTGAAGTAGTTTCATTTTAGTTTTCTCATCCAGGAAGAGATCTGTGAAACACAGTCCTTGAAGACTCTTTTCCAATAGCTATCAAGGAGGGAAGAACACCCTCCCAGATTGTGATGTGACTGAGTACATCCCTATATCTACACACAAAAAATAGTATCTAGAGCCAAGAGGTATCCTAGAAAAGAAGAATTTCAAAAGACAAGCTAATCTGTTCTCTACTTTATAAATTTCCAGTTATCATGTCAGGTGTCACTAAGACCAACAGATTCTGTAGAATACCAAAGTGTCCCAAAAAGCAACAGTGGATCAGAGAAATTAAACAGACAATAAATCTGCACCCAAAAGTTTAAGCTGTTCACCACTGAATACTAAAGCCCTCTTCATATAACATGTTGTGAGAAATAAACTACAGGTCTTTATTAAAACGTGAATTCATATAAAATTTCCCCATCACATGTTAAAATTACTGTCCATTTTTTCCCAGATCTATACAACTCAGAACTCAAATGATAGTTTACTTTAAAATAAAAAAAACCACTTTATTTGCTTTTCCTTCTACTTATATTGTTATGAAATTTGTAAGAGATTTGTAAGAAAGAAAACTCTACATACAACGTATTTTCTGTACTAATTAACAGGAGAGCTACCTACCACAGGAACTGGGGAGACTGTATCACAGTATGCCTTCTCCTGCAGGTGTAGGAAATCAGAGATATCAAAGCCTTTTTAGAAAGTTAGGATACCAGCAGACACTTGCCAAAGCATAAAGAATAAGACTCACTCTGTCACTGAAGCCTGTAAGATTTCTTTCAACTGCTCATAAAGCTACTAATGTAAAGGAATCAGTGATCTGACAAAAAAGCCTCTGGACACTACAGCAAAACAGATAAACAAAAAGACAAAAGTAGTTAGTGTATGTTAGGGCTGGAAAACACATAGGGCTAGCATTGTAGTAATAAGATGCTACTTCCATATAATTGCTTTTCTGACCACATACAGACATAGTTAAATCACAAAAAATCAAAGCCAGAAAGACCTAGTAGGTCTTCTGGTCCATTCTCCTGCCAGTGCAGATGATTGTAAGGTAAGTCTTCTGTATCTGTATCAGATAAAAGATCTACTGCTACAGGCAGTGTGTGGGGTCTGGTTCCATCCAGCCTCAGATTTTAAACAAAATATAACTGGAAATTCATTTTGGTCAAACCCCCGCAAGTCTCACAACAGATTCAGACCTTAGACTTTCATATAATGCTTGGAGTAGCCCTGCCGCACACACACAAACAAATCTGAGCACATAACAGAGACAGAAATATCTGAAGGCAAGGCAGAGGCTATAAATGCTGTCTATTACTAAAATTTTTTCCAAATGAAATGAGCGAAACTTTAGTAAAACCTGTCCATCACTGACAGCGTAGCTTAACAGACCTACACTGGTAAAATAGTGTATACCAACAAAAGTAAAACAGGCTTTAATGAGTCTGTATCTTCTCATTTTTTAAGTTCTCTGGCATGTTCACTTTTAAGGATTTATAAACATGCATACCAAATGGACTAGCTAGGATGACCATGGTATGATCTGCAACACACAAATCAAGTTAAGAACTGCATTTGGAAGAAGGATGGTTTGAACTTTTCACTGTACCATACAGTTCTTAAATAAACGCAGCATATTAAAAGCATGAAAAAGCTAAATTAGAATACTTACTGTTCTTACGTTAAAAAAACAAGTTAGTATTAAAGCAGCAATACTGCAAAGATTTGTCTTTCTATTTCAAGAAAGCCTTAATATATGAAGATGATATAAGAAAATATTGTTACCAAGGATTTTGGCAGCAAAGAACTTGTGTTAGAAGTCAGTTTTGACAATTCTTTGAATCTAAAAGACCTATAAGTACTAAAATGTCATCTGTCTATCCATCTGAGATTTAGCTTTGGCAGTATTTCAAAAGTGAAAAAACCATTCTTTGTTATATATTTTCCCTACGAAAATATATTTTCAAAGCTGTCTAAGAGACCATATTCTCTTGAGAAGTAAAGTAAGATGTATATGTGTTACAGAAATATTTGCAGAAAATAGCTGAGTTTGAATACTCACAACAATCAATGGGTCAAAACCAGATAAAAGCACAAAGTGTGGCATTTATTGTCAAGACTTGGCACTTAAAGATTTCAAATAATTTCTTCAATTTAGAGATTCATTGTTCTGTTCAAGCTAAATTAAACCATTCAGAAGCTACCCTGATTATCTCTATATAAATTTTTCTATTGTTAAGTGATGTCATTATCATCCCTTCTCACCCCTTTTTTTCTTTTTTTTTTTTTAATTATTGACTGTTCCAGATACAGGTCTGGAAATTGGAACTGTCTGGATCATAGGGCTATTTTTTTAATGCTTTAAAAATAAAAAGAGACAGAAGGTTAGAAAAGAAAGTAAGACAAGGAGTGCACTAATTGCCCATCCCTGACCTCTTCCAAACCACTGCAAAACTTACAAAAGCTGCCTGAGCTGTTTTTTATGCAGTTCAGCTTTGGCCTTTTTCAATAGCCACAGGGGCATCAATGTCCCTTTCAAAGCTGGGGCTATACATGGAACAATAAGAGAGCTGTAATTATTTAATTTTTTTAAGATGAAAACAAATTATCTTTAATTTACGCTAAAAAAAATCGTTTGAAAAGATTATTCACTAACTGTAGTTGCTGATCAGTCCAACTATGGTGAATTCTGCCAGCTGTGTTCAGCTGATAAAGACATTAAAATAACAAGAAATTATTACATGGAATTTTCTGAGTACTTACACATTCTTGGATTTGAATGCTTCAGCAAAGTGCTGCACACTCTGAAGAGAAGCAAGGTCTAAGGTCATTGCTTCTACCTTGGCTTTATGCTGGAACAAGAGAAAATACCAAAAAAAAGATAAATAACAGCAAGTTTAGTTCACAGTATCACGTTACAGTAAATGTGTTATGAAACTTGTCCGATTCCCTTGTTTAACATTATAACCCCAAAGTGAATACAAATCATCAAAAAGAATGGACGAGCACAACAGTCAGTGCCAAAAGTAGCATTGCAATTTTGTGGTTCTGCTAAAAACATACACTGTGTAACACAACTTTATATAATACAATGGACCGACATGAGCTAGTGTTAAGGTTAATATGGTATCTTTTTTTCTTCCATTTTGCTGCTGAAACTTACGTAACTCATGAAATAGAAAGTACAGTAAACTTTATTTTTAATGCATGGTATTTTTTACATACCATACCAATAGAAAAAATACTCAGTAAATACTCCATAAAAATAAGCTAAATTCTAACTTGTATATATTAATCCAAAACAATCTATTGCTCATAGCAGGTGATATAAAGACAGTATAAAATGAGTATAGGAAACAACTGATCAGCCTACACAGTTCTTCATACAATAAGAGTTTACTGATACATAGTATCTTCTAAAGAAATTGCTTATGTACTAAAACCCACCTTCTCACCTAGAAGAGGATGTGCACTCCCATAAAATGACAGGTTAACTTGAAGGGGCTAAAGTTAGGCAACACCAAAACAACTCTGCTCAGTACATTGAGCTCTAAGATCCCTGTTCTCAAATCTTTTGAAACACTTACACTCCAAATCCAGAACAAAATGAACCAGAAGTCTATTTTCATTGCAACCACTAAAGAGAAAATCATCACAGAATCAAGCGGGCGGTGCTTCTTTCGAGCCACAGTTCTGAACCAGCTTTCACTTGACTGCAGCTGTGTGCGTGTCTGCACCGCAACATCCAACAGTTGTCGTTGGTTCTTCCACAAATGCTACACTTCCAGGCATCTATGATCCTCTGCAAAATACCAACTGTCAAGACCCATAGGCCATGTAAATCCCCTAAGGAATTATGAACATGTGTATTTGTGTTCACCCTCACTTTTAGACCCACTGACAACACAAACTGGTACATAAAAGAAAGCTGGCAAAAGCCTGTACTCTCCCCAGTCCTAAACATGTCAGCTTTCAGTCCACTCTACTTAGCTTATTCCGCAAAAAAAGAAATCAGAGGGACACTTCATGTAATTCCAGCATGCTACCAACAACTATATACAACGGTCATAGTTCACGCTGGACATTAGCACTGCTAAAAGAAGAGTAAGAAAAACAAAAAGATGGAGCGGATACAGTGGTACTACACAATCAAAGGCATCAGTTGACCGGAGAGGCAGTGGGAGCTTTGTTAGCACCATGGTCCAACGTGGATCTACTGTGATCACAAGGTTATACAACGAGCATTTCTGGAGCAACAAAAAGGAAGCAGCAGGCGTGTCAGCACAGAAGGAAGCCAAGAAGAGTGCTCCCTTTGTCTTCCAAGTTCAAGCAATTCATCGGATCCCCAAGTTTCATTACGTCTGGTACTTTTCACCCTACATCTGTTTTCTATTTTGCTAGTACCCATTCTACCCATTATAATTACCTTGCAGGTTGGGTTTAAGCAGAATTTCACTCAAATGCCTTTTGTCCCACTCCAGACAGACTTATCAGGACAGCAAAATAAATACAACTAAAATTTCAACAGGTTCAGTTCCCATGGGACGTATCAATTAATAAGAGTCTGAAAATGCTAAACCAAACTTTATTATGAAGAGGTTTTTTACCCTCACAAGATGCACATCATTCTGGAATTCATTTTGCCCCACTCTGCAAATATTTTCTTACGTTTGATAGTCAGAGACTTGAGAAAGATGATGCTTCCCTGCATTATACAATAGAGCTCCGTAACAACGTCTCTTCAACTTTGCAGTCCAGTTGTTTACTTAATAGAGAAGCAGTGTGCATAGTTGGGTTTATTTTGCTTCTGCTTTCCTAGTTGAAACATTCTCCTGTCTCTCCCAAGGGTAAAAGGACAAGAATGCTACAAATACAGGGACATAAGGGGGAGTCAGAAAAATAACAATCAGGTAGCTCAACGGACTATACCACAAGCTGATAGCTACTGTCCTCTTGGGGACACAGATTTAAGTCCACATGGCATTAGTCAGGTAATGCTTTTCCTCTTGGTGTTATAAGTTAAGCTCTGCTACCAATTCCAAGACCACATGAGAAGTGTCTGTGAATTTCAACTCCAAAAGAGAAAAAAAAAAAAAAAAAAATAGTACGCCTCCAAAATACTTTCAAAAACAGAAAATAAAAACTAAGATTGGCCTGGATTTGTGGATTCATACACTGAGAATGTAAAAATCTGAAATTTAAAAATCATAAATAAATTTCTGATTTATTTCTGGAAGTGATAAATAGTTGACTTTAGACAGCATATAATTGTATTTCTTCTCTACCAGTTCCACCAACGAAATGAGATCACCTTTCTATTGACACTCCATTTTCTTCAGCCAGCATGATAATTTACTTCAAATAATTTAACACTACTTCACCTTTTTTTTTTCTTTTAGCTTTTTCTGCAACTTTATGTGTTTCAAAGACAAAGAAACATTTGCTAGGAAACTCGGGGAAATATATCTAAAATGACCTGAAAAAAGGTAAAATAGGGAAGGAAGAAAAGGACAGGTTTAGCAATTTTTTCCATTGAATAGGTCAGCAAAGGCAAATAGCAAAATACAATATTTTTTCTTCAATTTTTTCCCTACTCTTGATTTTTAAAAATTTTATTGTAACAGTCTCTATTTCCTTCATATATACACAGCGTACATACTGAGCACAGACACACCTATTTGCTCTGTTTTCCTCATAGGAGAAAACTGGAGCATGTGACATCAAAAGCACTCAGAGCTTGCCATCTCAGCTTCTGAAGGCATGCAAAAAGCCAAGCGTGAGTATTTTCTCCAAACAGTTACTGAGGAAGGAATCAGTTTACATACCACGAGCTTAGACAAGTTTCCCAGCCTTTCTGTTTCAGATTTTCCCTCGTCAACTGAGATTCAAGCAACTCTCACTCCTCAGAGGTATTCTGTAGACCATCAATTCCTACTATAGTTTGAGAATTTGAAATGCTAAACCTTTAGTATGAAATAATTTTCATTCCAAATTTTCCCACTCTTATTTCTATGTCACAATTTCTTTTTGAAAGCTAGGAATAAGGCAATATACTTGCAAGGTATGTTCTTAATAATGTAAGAACATCTCCAATCAATGACAAGTAGAAGGGCGTTTTTTCCCCTTACAGTAAGTAGCTCAGTGTTACCTTTGTTAAAATGATTTCCCCCTTTCCCTATAAACTTAGGTAGCACATATTGTGATATTTATAGAAAAAGAAAACATGTTTTTTCCAAATAAAAAATAAAGCTAAAAACATTTTTTGCTAAAAGGCATCATAACTATAATTGCAATCCACAGTCAGAACTGATTGTTAATGGTATGCTGCAAATCCTGATCTAATGCGTCATAATTGTATTATGCCAATGTCTCTCACCATTCCACTTCACATATTTTCAGTACTGAGTAATGCCTCATTTTACGTTGTGAAATCTTACATGGGACTTGTCACTTTCTCAAATACAGAACACAACCTTAAAACTGACATTGCGAAATCAATACACGAAGGCAGAAGACTGCAGAATTTTTAAAATTAAATCGACAAAAGATATTAATGCTCTCTCTACTACTTTATTTTCAATTACATCATTTAAGGGGAAACTAAATAAAAGAATATATAAAGAATATAGTATAAAATAAAGAGCTCACTTCTAAATCACAGGACCATTACTACATAGCGCTGCTGAGAGCCTGTGCAAAATGCAATGATGCCCTCGTTGCAGATCCCCGGGCCAAAAGTCCCAGTTGTGTCCCAAACCACTTTCACCACTAGGCTCAGACCAGCTTTGCAGACTGGCCAAAAGGAGAACAGACACAAGAAGCAGATATAATTCTACTGTCTACTGAACCCTGTGAAAACATGGTGAGCTAGAACCAGCTGGAATGGTGCTTTTGGGATGGGGCGTATTTGTGTTCCATGAAGCCTCAAAAGCAGCTCAAGGCTAACAATGTCCAGACACCAACATCCTGTCTTCTAGGAAACAGCCAAAGGCAGATCATTCCCTGGTTCCTAACAAGTCCTCTTTTAAACACAACACAGTAACGTTTTGAAAAGTGCAATGAAAAAAAAATTATCTTGTATTTTACGATTGTATGCCCAGTTCTAAAAGCACTCTATCAATATTCCCAGGTAAGTTTCAGTACGCTAAATAACACCAGAAAAGAGTCTCTTTAGTTTTGTATGTAAGCTGCTCCCTATTGGAGCAAAAATATTAAAAATGCTTAAGTGCAATTGGTTATATGTTGCACTCATGCTAGAAAAATGCTTATTGAGCCAGAAACTAACAAGAAAGTGAAAACATCCAGAAAGCCAGCAATTTCACTATATGCAATGTATTCACTTTACAGCTTAAAAACTGTTTAAAAATGAACACTGCATGGTAGAGTAGTTTGGCAGTAAACATGATTGTGCATTTGTGTCTTGGTATTGAAGAAGGAGCCTTTTTTCATAGTGAATTTTTCATTCAAATGTAAGTGATGATTTACGTTAAATATAGGTAAAGCATAGCTGCATTTTCCTGAAGGATTGCAAGGAAGTGAAGAGCAGTACAATAAGTTGAAGCATAAAAGCTTTCTCTGTCATAATATTTATTATAATGGCATATAAAATAGCTGAAATAAATAATAGATGACTAAAAGTAAATTCATATGATAAAGAATCTTTCAGCAGACACCATTACTTCTGACTGCTCCAGTTTCATACAGAGTTGAAGAGTCTTAATAAATATGCTGTAGCCCCTGCATCTTACGTAAGTACAAGTCATTTTGTAAGGGCCTACTTAAAATGTAACATAGTGGACACTAGATAATTTACTGTATAATTTTACTCTCAAAAATATCATATATATATCTTTGCTATTTAAAAAGCCTTAACTCAAACCTGAATACATAGCACAACAAAAATATCTGACTTTGAGGAACTAAAATATTATAAATCGGTAAAAAGCAGTTTAATTCGATAAAAAAAAATCTTGATGACGCCGTCTTGGAATGCAAATAGCTCTTACATGCAGTGAGAGAAACAGAAAATCTTCAGGGGAAAAAAAGAATTTGACATCAAAGCTGACGAAAAGTCTATGGAATTATCTTTAAAAAGGTAAAGTAAACAAATAACCAAACCTCAGCATATGACAAGCCATGCCCAAATAAACTCATATTTCCATGTTGAGGACAAAGCAGAGGTTGTTTTAGAAGCATGTCTGACAATTTGACACATAGCTTATGACAGGCAATAGCCAGTGCCATGCACTATTTATGGAGGTACATAATAGGGAAAAAGGCTTTCACTCAGGATTAGGACTGTAAGTATTATTGTCCCTAATGTAGTCAACATTTGGTACTTCATGCAAAACTGTATTTATGTAACGCCAGCTTCATCTCGATGTGTGCTCTGAATGCTGTGCAGCTACTTCTCGTGGAACTGATTGGGACAGATGAATCATACCGCTTTAAGAGCAATCCAACATAGATGCCAGATGCTTTAATAATATCTTCTTCCACTACATTTCATATACCTTCATAAAGTTCATTAGAAGACATCATGGTAGAACAATTTTACACTTATTTTCCTAGTTTTTCTCCTCCCCACCCCGCAATATCAGCAATTTCTAAAAAGTACTTTCAAATTTTCACTAACTTTTGCAAGAGAAGATGATACATGTCACAAGCCAATATTCTAAATATGAATTATTTTATTAACCCTTTTATGTGATGTACAAGGAAATAGCTGGGACTAACCCTGATTCTTCATGAAAAAATCAGGGATGAAAAGGAGTTTCTTTCTTCCACTAGAAAGAAAATGTATGCAGTAATGCTTGATTTCACTATTTCCCAATGTATTTGTTTTACCTGTATTTTGGTTGCAATTTACTGGTATAATTTTTTTCACTATTCATCTTGCTCAGTCCTGTCAAATATATTTTCATGCTGTGTGTGAGCTCTCCCAAAACCTGATTTTGTAAGCCTGGTTCTTCCTGTTCAAGAAACCAGATCCTTATGTTCTTCACAAAAATGGAATTTCTACAGGGGTTGACTTCATCCAGGTCAAGTGACTAGCACATATCTAAAGACCTAATGGGTCGGTATAAGGATGCAAATTGCTGGAATTACTGATCATCCTTGGACATATATTTTATCATGAATAATGAAGAAGAATTATTAATATTTTCTTTGTCTCTATCCCTTCTCTAGAACATTTATGGATGTCTGGCAGAGAACAGCGTTTATCCCTCTGGCATCATCTACAACTTAGAGTGGCAAGAGGCCTCTTCAGAAAAACCTGAAGCCCTCAAGCTGTAGTAGGACTGTACCACAAATGAACGTCTTAAAAGTTACACTGGCAGTTCCCCACGCTTGATTGCCTAGAAAGAACACCTGAGCTGGGGACTTAACTGCTGAGCTCAGCTGGGTCATAAAAGCAACAGAGAAGTCTGTATCCTCCCTTAGCTAGAGATTAAATATAAAGGCAGCAAAAGAGCCATTGAAATTCTGAAGACAAGAGACATGGAAGAGTGATACAGACAGACCTGATATAAAGGAGTTCAGCTTCTGGGAGTTCAGTTTCTGAAGATACCATACACCAGCCCAGCATTTGGTCCTCACATTTAAACAAATCACTATTCAAAGCCGTATTTTTCCTTCTTCCAAGCACTTAATTTACCTACAATTTGAACTCTATGTCACAAATACAGCAATGTGACTAAAGTCTCTAGGTATAGTTTGTATATTTAACTTGGACATGAAAGGACTTTCTCAATCATGGGCAAGTGATTTTAAACTACCCAGTAATTTTTAAATTATCTCTTTCTATTAGTAAATGTCTACACATAAAAAGGAATGCAAAATACACTTATTCATTTCTTTTTGGTTTCTTCATTTTTCAGATGGTAGTAACTTTTTTTATAAATCCTCTGTAGTAAATACCAGTACAATACACAATAATAATATTATTTCATAATCTTTACACTAGTCAGCTCTTAGATCGGTATCTCTGAAAATTTGGCCTTTTATACCTTCTGAAGTAATTATAAATGAAAAAAATGAAAAACAGCTGCATTTCTTTCTGAAATCAGTATCTTCAGAGAAGTAAACTTCTCTGAAGTAAAACAACCCTAAATCATGTTTAAGAAGAGTAAGAGAAGTCAGTTTCCTAATGACATTTTTTAATTTAATTCATTCCTCAACCAGAGAGAACAAAAACACAAATAAAGCCTACTAAACTATAATTTCAGAATACTTCAATTTGTAGGCTCCAAATGCCTCTGAATTTTCCTGGATGCACACAGTTCTATTGCAGGCAGTACACATCTGCTTCAATAACAAGAAATTACATGCATTTTAAAAAAATAATAAAAATCTACCATAGGTTTTGGCAATTGAATTTTTTTTAGCTCTTAATGTACATGAACTGTTGGCATTTACTTGGGAGCCCACTTTTAGCTGGATTTTTTTTTTCTTTCCCTGGATATAGATCACTTCTTTCTGTCTCCAAACACCCATTCCTGTAAAGCTCATTTGAATTTATCTCGGGGAATCTCAAATAATCTTGGCAATATATTACATGTATATGGTTTACTATTCTAATAAACATATCTTCTTGTTTACAGAATAATCGAGGGAGCCTGGGAACATGTAACAATCTCAGCTGTGGAGAGCCTCCTATTCAAATGCTTTCAATTCTTTTCATTCTGGAAAATTTGAAGTGATAGCAGAATTCATTTTCAAAAACAGCAACAAAGCAAACAGCATTGGGATAATTTAGAAGCTCCAGACTTTGTTTCCTTTTTAAAACTTTCTCAATGGGAAGTTTTTAAGATTAAATAAACCCAGTTTATATGCTGCTGAGAAATACACAATACAGAAGGCAAACAGGGTAATGGATTTGTTGGAAATGGCAGAGGCTGGAGGAAAACAGTTTTTCTAATCAGACTAAACTAGGAACATCCCTATTGCAATACAATATTATTGTTGTTAATTATCTGTAAAATTAAAACCTTGTTATCATATATGTACAGCTATACATACACTGATGTATAAAACTTACAGCTGGATTTCACATACAGTTTTCATACAGAGAAGAAAAGTTAGTATCCCAACTACAGATGACAAACAAGACGAGAAAAGCATGATGGTCAAAAGGGCAACAATGTTTAAGTAAATACAAAACGAACCCTTTTTCCCTGTTCTCTCATGATCCATAATCATAAGCTATGTTGTTGCCTGAAAGTGCAGACATGCACTGTGCAGTGCATTAATCCTTCAAACACTAACAGATGCTGGCAGGGATTTAGGCTGGAATGTATTTACAAAGTGACAAATTATGTTCCGTATTATACAGAGAGAGAAAGAGCACCCACAAATAGGCTGATAAATGTCAGCTGCAGTCACGACAAACGGTTTATTTTTATTATACTGTAACCACAAATGTTTTTTTGCAGGGAGGCCCAAAGATTTATTTGTTGCAGGAAAAAACAAGATTATATATGACACAAAGTAATAACTGTGAGATCACTGATGTTCTGGGCAGCTTGCCCTCCTGGAAGCTATGTTCAGATTGAAAAATGTTGCTTAAAAATGGTATGTTATATGACACAAAATAAATAGTTCATAAATCTGTATTGAAACAACAATAACTAGTAATTAAAGACAGTCTTACGACATGGCTTATACAAGCTAAACGGAAAGCATAGTATTTCCTTTAGTGGAAATCTGAAAATGAAGTTACAATATTAAAATTAATCTGATTAAATTGTTTTAGATTAAAAATAAAGTGCTATAATGGCTAGATGGAAGCAACGTATATTTTAAATGCGGTCATCCTGCTATATGAACTTCGTGTAGCACAATTAATTGGCAGAATAGTGACGTCTGCAGGTTTACAAATGCATTGCAGCTATTTTGAAGTACGTCAAAGCATACAATAGATTTAAGGTACAGTTCTTTCCCCCCTACTCTTAATACTTAGGAAAATGCAAATACCAATATTATTAGAAGTCATCAGTTCTTTAATCACGAGCAGATCAGGATCCTTCAACATAAGTAGAAATAAATATGAGAGAAACAGAAATGAAAGAACTGAATAATTAGCTATTTAAGGCATTTTAATTGGCAGCTCACAGTTACAATCTCCTAGCTTTAAACAACATAATATAGATATCTTACAGAACAATAGCCACAAAAAATAAACACATATACAAATTATTTTGTTTCCACAACATTTCACATTCCCCAGCTAAGCGATACATTGAAAAATGGTCACATTGTTACTTATGTAATTTCAGAAAGTGAACTAAAAGGACTGAATCACATTAGTAAAGATTCCTTGTACAAGTAAGTGTTGGCAGGATCAGGTTCTTACTATACACTCAATATACACAATGTAGACTTGAGGAAAAATATTAAGTCTTCGCACACGCACAAGAAAATATCAGGCATATCTGAACAGTACTAGAACATGGAAACCTGCCATTATGTCACATGATTTGTCACCACAAACTGAGGAAGTTTTTCTGTACTTACTATCTAAAGAAATAATGATCGTGTGACAAAGAAAATATCAACAAAATAAACAAAAAGGTTGAAATTACACTTCTGTGAAAATGTGGCCCATTCTCAGGAATCATTTTGTTCTACTTGAAACCAGCCATATAGACACAAGACCAAACACATCATTAAAAACATACTGTAACTCCAGGGTTGTCTAACAATCCGAGATCAAAGCCTCGACCGTGTAAGTTTACAGATGCATAAAGCTGATGGCATTCAGACACCGACAGGAGGGGTCATAAGGCCACATCCCACTGTTCTAATAATTAAGAAAGTTTAAAGCGGCTTTACTGTAAATGTGAATGAAGTCTAAAATCAAGCACTTATTTTTAGGCACCATCAACATGAAAAGCTGTGAAATTTTCATTTAGTAAATATACATGAATCTTCTGATTAAATTCTGAACTCTAACAAAAGTACTCCAGAAAATAATTGTCTCATGCAGCAATATAGTGGGAGAGTTAACAGCCGCCTATCATTACACTTCCTAGAATACTTACTTCCTAAATACAACTTGCCAATGAAGCATATAGTGACAAGGATGGCGAATATACCTTAAAAATTATATTCTTACAAGTATTCGTCCATACAAAACAAGGAAATGCTGCCATTACAGCACGTAAAGCAGCAAGTGAAGTATAACAACCTCCTTTTAACTTTAAGTATTTGCCTGAAGAATAGGTGTGCAAGACTGAGATAAATGTTTTACAGGTAAGAGGGAGGGGGAATCAAGGAAATAAAAAAAACCAACCACCACTGCCATCCCCCTTCTTAAAAGAAGCAAAGCCAAACACAAAGAGCTGAACACGAAGAGAAGCAGCACGCTAAGTCTGTGAGTAACTCACTCTCTACTGGACAGAAAGACTTTTTACATGCCCTCTGCAGTTCTGCAACCATAAGTGTTAATGCTATGTTTTAATGTAGTCATTCAATTATTAGAGCCGCTTTTCATTTAACAGACTTTCTTACATAGCTAAATAACTGGCACATTCTACCTTAAATTTTTGCTTTTTAAGCAAAGCAGCTTAGGCTTTTCCCAAATTTTAAGGTAAATACTGGCTGTACCTACCTGCACACCTGAAAAATAGCAGCTACTGTATATCTTACCCATATGCCACATGCAAAAATGTAAAACATATTAAAAAAATTTTTCAAAAAGAAAATTTCCAAGCAGATGTTTATAAACAGAAGGTAACGGATAAAAACCCAAACACAATGCTGCATTATGTTACATGATTCACTGATGAACCCATTGGAACTACAGCAAAAAGCCCTTCTGGAAAACTTCCAGAAATTAAAAGGTGCAAACAAGCTGCCTAATACCCTTGCGTAGACTGAATTCTTATGAAGAAAATAAAGTTTATTGTCTGGAAACAGAGAAAGCATGAGGAAAGCACTAAAGCAATGGAGGTGAACAATTAGACAGATGTTCACTTAAGGAAATAAAGAGAACAGAAGAAGCCATCACTGAGGAATTTTACGAGAATACTGACAACTCTGCACCTCATCAAGGGCACTGGTAAAGTTAAAGCCACTGAAGCCATTTCTACTCAACTCCAGTATAACTGCTGACCTTGCAAAAGCCTGCATTTAGCAAATGTGGCTTAGGAAAATAGCATTATGCTTTTCATTTTACTATTTTTTCCCAAACTCCATCTTTATGCTGTACTGTATATTTCAAGAAAATTAACTTTATTTCCTTGTATAATGTTAGATCTTCTCAGATTATTTTTTTTTCCCCTAACTATGCTCAGGTATCAGGAAAACCAATATTTAAAAAGCTTTTATCATTTAAGGAAAATTAAATACTGTCAATTACATATGATCTTCATAATAGTGTATAGGTGAATAGACGGAATGGTTTTTACTTAATATGATTACATGTTTCTCGGGTAGTCAGGAGTTTGCACAAGACAGTACAGCAATTTGGACATGTTTTAGAACACAACTTTTGGCACTTAACTACTGAAAGAATAATGGAGAAAAAGCATACTTTGTTGATATATTGTCTTGTAGAGCAAACAAATGTAGACATACAGGCAGGCAAAAGGAGAAGAAATTAATTATAAGAGGTAAGATTTTTTTGGCAAAGAGAAAAATCTTACTTTTTCTGTGCTTGTGCAGGCTGAGGTACAAATGTAATTCGTTCCACAAACATATCTCTATTGTTTGAAATATCATTTCAAAACTGTTTGTGGTTTATGATAATACTTCCCTTGCAGATTTTCAAAAAAAAGAAGTACCCTCCAAATCTCAAGTGCATTACTGATATCTCCTTTTATCTACTCATGTATTTTCAAAAATTACAGTCAAAGTAATCAGAAACTGTAGCTCAGTATCACTAACACAACTTCTATCCCTTCCTTGTATGCAGTGGGCTATTTCTCACAACATTTATCAACCATTTCTGAATTGTACATGTAAACACAGTACACATCACCCTCTTCACTTACTACAGGGTACACAACTATCAGGAGTGAACTCTCCAGTTATCCACTGGCCAAAGAGCTCCCACCAGCATTGAAAACGGGACATGTCAAACTTGTTCTGTACTAGCATTAGCATAAACAAACTGGGTACAGGTTGTAGAGATAGGGAGCCAGTACGAATGAAAAGCTACGTTATCCTTAACTAAATACTACTTGTACACAAAGAAAAAAGAATCCCATGAAGCAGATTTTTATCCAAGTAGCCTTTAACACCACCAGTCTGCTTTTTTGAGCATCAGCCACCAGTTCCACCTAGAGAAAGGGACAGCTCCCCTATTGTGAATGGTTTTGCAGTGTCTGCAATACCATCAGTAGTTCACCCAGGTCTGCAGGGGACCGTCGCCTGCATATTTCCCACACACTAATGTTTGAAAGTTCTCGGTAACTCGGGAGAAACGCATAAGAAAATTTCATCATTCACATTTTAAATAATATAAAAGATGTGGAATGTGATTGATTTCACACTAGAGAGAATTGAAATTACAGTTATGGGATAGGTTTTTTCATGTACTGTAAGGTCAAGTAATAGTAAATAATTAATGAATTATGAAACAAATCTTCTATAAGGCAACACATAAATTCTATTCAATGAGATCTAAAAGTGTAGCTACACCAAAAAGCCATATAATACATCACAAAATGAAGAAAATGCATGATGCTGAGGAATAAAGGGGGGGTTACCATTATACTGGAAAAACTGTTACTCTCACGGAATATAAATAACATCTTTTCATACAAACACATCATTTTCGTAAGTTCTACATCTCATAATCTACAAGGAAAGAAACAATTTTTTCAAAAAAATTTTGCTGTTTTTTTTTTAACAAAATCTGTTTCTTCCTCTCGCCAGCAGTTGGAGAGGTCCTCACGCATCAGAGGGCAGAATGATCAGGCGGATCATGGCTTGGCCAAAACCACAGGGCTCCTTCTCTCATCTTACTGCTGGTGTGCTTTTGGCTAAAATCTATGGATTCCTGATCCATATTCCCTCTTTACCAGTAAAAATTTCACATTCTTTGATGCTCAGGCTATCTCTTGGAATTCAGTAGAGTGCACACTACAATATTGTAGTGATCTTGGTTAGACCTCTGCGTTGTTAACATAGAATTAATACCACGAATGCCAGATGAGAAGCCAAAAACAAACCAAAACAAAAAAAAAATCCACAAGAATGTATTTTTTGCCTTGATACCATAAAATCAATGGAAGTTGAAGATTCCCTGATTAGTAGATGGGAAACTTGCTTCTTCATCTGCATAAAATTCTGTTCTGACTACAATAATAATGTTCGGACTTGCAAGTCCCTGAGATAATCCATCATCTTCTCTATAATAAAAAAAATGGTTTTGCTTATAGATGAAAATACTGTGGATTTCAGATTCAACTATAGCAAAATACTACATACAGAAAAGGATAAAGGGGAGGGGGAAAGTAATCAACTTCCCAGAAATGTATTTCTCACTTACGGTGGCTACTTAAAAGTCATTCAGTCCCTTGAAATTATCCCAGGGGCTAATAAATGGAAAAAAGAATAAAATTGGCAGAGTTTCTGCCAAATTTTTGTATCAAATGAAGATAATTTATCACATCTTATTCACAGTCTCACAACGAAAAGCCTCAAAATAAGTGCAAGTCAGATGTTGGGTCTCCAGCAGCAACTCTCGCCTTATAACATATTTGTTTTGGGTCACAGTAACTGCAGATAAGGGCATAGCCAGTACGTACAGTCAAAACAGAGAGTAAGTTTTGAGATAATTTACAGACATCATAATTCACATAGCTATAAATCTCAGTCAATAACCTGCAGTAGTATATATAAGCAGCCTGAACCCAGTCCTACCAAAATACATCAAAAGTTCCATTTAGATGTAATTGCAGATCCATGAACACTCCATGGCAACAGCGTGTGTTCTCCTATCAGACTGAAGAATAAAATACAAAAGTAGAAATGAGGGCTTACATTTTTTTTACTCTTCCAATTGTATAAACTCATTCACCTTGCAACTTTTGAAGATATACACCAATAAAAACATTTGTCAAGGAAATCAGAACAAACTTCACCTTTTCTTCTAGAATAAATCTGAACTTCTAAAAAGTTAAAGCAGTTTTCAAAGATGCTGTCAGTAGTAGTATCTTAAGTAATGCAATTATTAAAAAGTTACAAAGTCAAATGCAAAGGCAAATTCATTCTCTAGAAATGAAAAACAAGTTTTCAATGAAGCAACCTAGTTTTATACTTTTATAACAGCTATAATTGTTTTATGCAATGTAATGCTAAAAGCAGTCAGGACTATATGCAGTTTTTCATTGAAACCCATGGTTCCTATGCTGTGCTCCACAGACTATGCCAAATAGTTTACGGAATCCTATTGTCCTTACGTTATTTTCAGATAACATTTTCATAGCCATGATGTACCTTATAAAAAGTTTTCAGAACTGACCGCAATACACAATGGCTGCGACTTCGGAGTTCTCATCTACATGGAGCTTGAAAAGCCCACAACCACTGCCAATTTCTGATTTTAACTACATGGCTGACAAAGTTGAGAGAAAATAGCCCTTTTCTCCCACCCACGAAACCATTTAGCACAATTTTTACGTCTTTTTTTTCTTTTACTGCATTCTGTCTTCCCCAATCTCGGCAGCAAATGTGACCAGTTAAAGAACACTGAATTGCACAAGGTACAACAGAGACTTGGAGGCATGACTCACTAATTCTCTCAGGCCCGTGTGAAAGGCTATGCCAAGATGATAAGGCAAAGAAGGTTTATATTTGTAAGACTTTGATTAAGTAGGCAATTTTAGGAGGACAGAGACAAGTTAAAGGAAAATCAAAAGGCTTCAGAAGTACTGAATTTTGTTAAAGAAAAAAATCAACACCACCCCTACAATCAACTAAATCCATGGATTATTTAATAAGTGAAATTATCCAGCAATGAAAAAGGCCATCAAGGAAGTAGATGAGGCAATGAGCATATGCAGTCCAACCATTCAGATGCCTTTTAGCACTTGTAAGCATTTGGTTTCAATTTAGTTGTTCAAATGCCTCATGCTATGGTGCTGGACCTCTCCAAAAAAACATAATCAATATAAACAGATCAGACAAAAATCTGAGTTGCTTCTCAGAACTCCATAAAGAGCCGTGCAATAATTTTCTAAAGTTTTAACTTACTTTCTTTGTTCATGAAGAACAGGATAAACGTATGCTTAAAAATAAAGTTCCACCAAGTAACTGCCAACACTGTAAAAATATATGGTACCATTACAGATCTGGCTCCTAATTTCACAAGCTCGATCCAGTAACTTAGCAAGCTTAAGCAAGTATCTATTTGCATTTTTAAAGGTAAACAATTTGGCATACCTGCCCCCTGTAAACTTTACGGCTTATTAGTGCACTTGATTCCCATTAAAAATTGACAGCAAAGAAAGCACACTGAAAATTCCCTCTTTCCTCTAAAAATAGTTTTTTCCAGTTAACAAGTTAAATTATTTGTTTTAAATCAGTAAATATATAAGATTTAGATATTGTATCATGAGCAGCAGAAGGATGACAGCCAAAGGCCTGATTTGAACCACTCTCAGCAGACCATTTTTCCATTTCAGTTTGCTGATGTTTGTGTCCAAGCCACCTGATGTCATTTTGAAGGTGCCACAAGCTGCAGGCCCCCTGTGCTGACCAGACCACACAAAACTACTTTAGCTTCGGCTCCAAAACTAGAAACGTTAATTCATCATCCTGTCAAAATAATGACATTCGTTCATAAATACCATCCAATCTCCTCCACACCTGGCTGAGTCTTCTGTGCAGCCCAGTGAAACACACTAATCACACACGTTCTCCGCCTGTCCTCTGGACAGTGTACTTCACTGTATTTGAAAAGAGTACTGACATAGAACTAAAAACTGGGCAAATACCCTTAAACTTCGCAGAACAGACAGGCCAGAGAACCCAGGCACGTTAAGTGCCATATTCAGCCCATCAGACGCCAAGCTCACCTCTGAGCACCTTACATTAAGACTCTTCCGCAAAGCCTTTTAGCTATCTTGCCCATACAACATTGATCTAAACGTATCAGGGTGCCAAACGTCACAGTCACAGCGTTTAGCTTGTGCCCATGGCTCTCACCAAAAGTCCAGCATCACCAAACCACAACTGGTGCCTGTATGTTCTCACTTGGGCAAGTGAAAAGACAGACAACAAGAAATAAGATTTCCTTTCCAAATCCCTGTGTGGTAACTAACCTGCTTCAGCTGTACTCATGCTTCTTGCATAAAACAAGAAGCAAAGCCTAGAACATCCCAGATGAACGACATAACCTTCTCTGTTTCCAGTTGAGTGACTACTTTGACATTTTAGGCAAAGGAATAGAGAAGGCTCCTTCAGATACTGGTACATTCTGCTCTGAACCTCCGAAACTGAGGATGCTGAATCACATCCTGTTATGCACAAAAAAAGAGAAGGAGAGATCTCCCCATTAAGCATTACGATTAAAACCAGAAGGAGGTACAACCACATTACCTCCCTAAACATCCCAATCCAGTAGGCAACATCGACGAGCATTCACCAAGTAAGGCTCAGGCAAATAAAACACACCTAACCTGCAGCCCAGTAATATTCAGAAATATTAGGACTAATTAAATTCTAAAGATGGGCAAAACCAAGCATGTAAGTTACCATGGAAATTTCTGTGCAAAAGTTTACATGCTTCAGAATTATAGGTTCTTCCAGAGGTTAGGGAAAGATTTTGAGGATCCACATTCTGAAACGCAGTGCTCAGCGAAGCAGCAGCACAAAACTTGGGTCCCACTATTTTAAACTGCACCAGTCCAAGGCTGCGGCTAGCCTCTCTCCGTAGCATTTCTTCACGAGGTGTGAATTCTGCTGAACTCACAAAGGGCATAAAATCTTCCTGCTCTGTGTGCTGACCTGACGCGCATTTGGGCTGCAGAAACTGCCACTGCTGGACGGACAGCCAGCCTGACTTATGCAGTCCAGGTTTCAGGTGATACTCAAATTCTCTTTCTTCCTTTCTGTCAAATGTTATTTGCTTACCAACATTGAAAAGACCTGTGCTTACCTGTTACCACCTTTGCTGTGCCCTGGTAATACTGGGCAGTGGCAATAAGGCAGTGAAAAAGGCTTTGTTCTGAAATGACTCACCTGCAGCCAAGCCATTCATTAAGCATTCATTCTGAATGGGTTCCTGAATGTTAGAGCTTTAAAACCAGACTTACAAAATCATTTCTCCAGGTTATATGGCGGATCAGAGACTGAGTCTAACCAGAGTCATGCAGGTCTCACAATAGATGTTAAAATCGTCATGGCATCAGCTTTCATGAATGTCCCTCTTAATAAGGTACAAAAAAAAGAAAATTTAGAACTGACCTTTAAAAAATATTCTCGTTATGCCTTTTGACCATCGTGGTGATAAGGAGAAAATGTTTTTCTGAATGAATATACTGTACCTTTAATGGTTCATTTGTAGTTCAGAATAAAATCTGAACTATTTGTTGTTCATTGTTGTTATATTCTGTTCCAAGGTTCATAATTTGAAAATTGACTTTGGGGACTTTTTGCTTGGTCTATTAAAATGATTCATGTTGCATTCAACATAAATTGTGCATACACAGAGGAGGTTTAGCACACGTATTCACAGTATAATAACTAAAGTGAATTTTGTACAAGCTGCAGTTTGTGGCAAGGATGCAGTATCATTTGTCTTAATTTTTCTTCAGCATTACATTAGGCTAGTGCATTTACATTTTCAGGTATGGCTAAACACTTTAAAACTTTCTTTTTACAGCATGAGTAAAGAGAGAATCAAATCTACATGTTTATATGATGTAACAAAGTAATGCCTTTTTACTGTCTAAAGTACACATGGATTTACTTTCCATTTACCTTCCTGCACAAAGGCAAATGCAAAGTGCATGAAATATTCACCACCCATGAATCACACAGTGTTCCTATTAAAAAGACGATAATGTTCTGTTTTACCTTTCAAACCACGATATGGTAACAGTCACTGTGTCTAAGTGGTTTTGTCACTCAAAACTACCAAAGTAATATACAGTAAGGTATAAGAGGGTTTAGTGTTTTATAAAACTTTAGGACAATTTAGTTGACTAACTAAATAAGAGCAGAGATATGATTTCAGATACTAGGTTCAGAAATAGCGATTTTGCAAAATCTGAGTAAGTGGATTTGCCAGGACAGTGTGAATCACACAAAGTATGTGGAGGGGGGAAGAGAAACCAAGATTTTAATCTAATTGTCACTCTCTATTCATTGAGTCTCAGAATGAGCTCATCTGTTGTATGCATTTATTTAAAAACAAGTTTAATATTTCTAACATGGAATTTTTTGAGAAGATATTTCAACTTCCAGCTGTAACGAATGTGATTTTTCACTATGGTTATATTGTGGTCTTCACTTCTGCATTGCAATTTTCTGCTCAGACAGATTATTAGTATACAACTGCCAATGCTTGAGGCTAAAAAGCACTCAGAAATTCACATCTGCAGACAAAATGTGTGGGCAGACAGTACGGACAAATGGGTTTTGTGCACCAAAATTCCTGCATTTTGTAAGAACAGAACGACTGGCATATTCAGGAGCTGATCAATCTGTCGAAGTTAATGTTGGTTGGATATCAACAGCAACAAAAAAAAGAAAACCTCAAAATCAAACAACTTTACATGGAGTCCAATAACTGGGAAAGGATTTTGTACAAAAGCAGATAAGGAGCCATTATGCACTTCATATTGCATTATGAAGGAGCCAACACGTTATTTTGTCTTCAGGATACAAAGAATATAAACTTGTCCTTTTTTCTTTGTTTTTGATGGTTCAGGCTGACCAGAATGATTTCTGAGATGTAATATAGACCTCTCTAAACTTTAATACAATCCGAGAAGCACTTAAAATTGCCATACACTTACACCAAGCCTATTCTGACCGTCAGAGGGACCCGGGTGTCCCCCACCTCCAGCAGGACGATCAACCTTCATGCCTGAGCAGCAAAAGCTTCTTGCCGTTCCATATGGGTCCAACAAAGACACTAACATAAAAGCTCACCCCAAATGTGTTTTCAACCTTAAATTCAGTTGCTCTGCTAGGATCTGTCACCTAAATATTTTATTCCCTAAGGGGAGATGAGTTAATAAGGCTGTTTCCACCACCCTGGCACTAAACCAGCCCAACAGCGACCACAGAAGAGCTGGTAACTCCCGCACAGACCACAGTACAGTAAAAGCCAAATTTTCGGCAGCTGACTGCTACTTTTTCTTTTTTCTAAGTAAACAAACCACCAACCCTACCAAATTTTACTAATTCTTTTATCAGTATCACATCAAAGAACAGAAACAAGTATCAGAAGGCTGCACAACTAAGTAAACGTGCCCTTTTAGGCTCTGCTAACCCAGCTGGAGGATAGGCAGCTCCTATTGCAAGCCGGGTAAGAACCACTTCAGTATCAAGAGTTTGCTTTTTCCCTTGCCCGTACCCACGTTTCACCTCTTTGTTTACATTCCTAACAGTACACCACAGGCACAACCCTAGAACGAAAGTCACATTTTCCTGAACTGTCCCTGCCGCCCCGGTGCTCAGGCTGTGGGCACGCGCCCAGCGATGTGGGCGCCGCAGCAAACCCCACCGTAGCGCCTACATGCGACGAGCGGGCTGAGCACCCCAGGGGTGGCAAACACGGGGGCCATGCAACGAAAAGCAGGTCTTGGGCAAGGCTGATAAATGTCACCCAAATCCAGCCAAGGGTAAATTTGCAAAAGCCACGGCAGGGCAAACTCACGTTTTGGAGCTTACAACTTTTTAGGACTGGAGCTATTTCATTGGCAAGAAGCCAATATGTTTATGTGTCCAAGCCTTGAGAAAAGGCAGTCTTACACCGGAATAAAAGTGAAAGAGTTCACATGCTATCAGACAGTTTATAGCTGCTTGGTATGTCCTCCCTTCATAGGCAGGGCTTAAGAGAGATAATCCTAACAGATCACGTTCCACACTGCATTCCAAGACCATTTATCTGCAGAGACCATCTCAGGCCAAAAGGAAAAAAAAATAATAAAAAAATAAAACCCTCTAGCTTCACAACATTTGTTCCACTGCCATCATGCAGAATTTTCTCATAAACTTGTTTAAAAATTGCTATTTTAAATATAAGCAACAAGACTGATATTCTGAAAGACAAGCGGAAGAACAATTGGGGTAACGACATATTTTTATAAAGACAAAAAATGAGAAGCACAAGGAAATATATATTCTTGAATTAAATATGGCACAGAAAACAGAAGTCGGAACACATCTTTCCCTAGTTTTTTTACACAATAATACTCAAATTGTAGGACATGTAATTTGTTACTAGCTCTGCTTTGATAAGGAGCATCAGTTTCCTATCACATTTTGAAACTACATAAACACTTACTAGTATCTTGCAAATATAAAAGTACCTTTATTGACTATATTAATTAAAATTCAGGAAATTCAGGTTACCAGTGCAGTGCAGAAAATGAAGAACAGAAATCCATATAGAAGCACTTAATTCCAAAATGCATTCAGAATCACAGAAATGCAGGTACTGTACGTGTTAAACCATATGGGGGGAAAAAAAAAAACACACAAAAAGATTAAAATACAGATTTATTTTTTTGGGGGGTGGAAACAAATTATCTTATTTACTACATGAATGGTTTCCTCAATTTGACGCCAATCTTTGGAGGCATCTTCAGCCTGTCTGAATTAAACAGTCTACAGAAGAAAAGACTAGATTATTTATATTATAGAATACTGTTAAAAAATAAAATTGAAAGATTACTTTACCATACATTGAAAATAAGAACATGCACATCACTCCAGCTTACAAAAATCTAATTTTACTTTTTCTGTTCTGTGAGAAGTTTGGTAAGTAGGAGACATGTTTATACACACACATATATATATGTAAATATGTATAAATTCCCCCCAAATGTACAGCACCTAAAAAAAGGAGAAATTCACAAAATTGTCATGTGCCTGTGTACTGTGATTATAAATGTTGCAATCAGAAGATCCTTCAGTACTTAACCTTTTTATCTGCAATAACTGCACTGTATATCTTCAGTAAGATAAACTTCACATTTCATTCTATACCTCATAAACAAATTTTGGCTTACGCCTTCTAGAGAAGTCACATTTCTTTTTAATACATACAAGCACATTGGAAAACAATCAGAATTGTAACAAATTGAAAATAATTCCCTGAAAACCAGATGAAACTATCTCAGGTGAACATTTCCTAACATCTGATTTTCAGAGATGTAGGCAAAACAAATGAATGGTCTTAACTAAAGTCAAAATTATATTGTCCATTCACATAGTTTTACAGTTCACCAATACACCATTTTTACAAAGTTAAGGCCTAATTACACAAATACCCACAACAGACAGCAACAGCTCTTCATAGATATGTCTACCACGTATCTTATCATTTACTTTAGCCCACATGACCTCCCGCACCGAACGCTTACACAAGCGGCTCTTGCGTACCAAAAAAAAATTTGACAGAATAGGAAAAAGTATCTGCATTTCACAGAAACTCACAGTCTGCTTCACCACTTGGTGTAAACTCCGTTTCAAAAGGCTTAGCAACCCCAGACAAGTTCTGGAAGAGAAATGTTTGTGCTGTGACAGAAAGCAGGAGGAAAAACTCCACGTGAAAACCCCCAAGGCCTGGCCAAGGGCGCCCGCCTGAGAAACCCTCTGCTCTTCCCAGCCCCTGTCCTGTCTGGCACGTTCTCCCAGGTGATTTCATCAATCATGGACTGAAATTTATTCCACGATTTGCCTGAGAATCTTCTTGTATTCGCTTCCTATTTTGATAGTGGGAACTACTGAACTACTGAAACTGTAACTCGCTTCAAGAAAGAGGAAAACTTCACCAAAAAGCAGCAAGAAAGGGACAAATAGAAAGGATAGTTTTCTTTCATTTTCTGTATCTGTGTTGTTGGGGGGCAAGGGGGAGCCTTCAAGAATTGTTTTACCCCTTATTAACTACAAGCCCTTGACAACTGCTTACATACAATGAGATGTACCATCCACAGACAGGAGGACCTAGTGCTTATACACTCTTCTTACAAACATTAATCTAGCGTAATATAATACTCTTTAGTCAGGCCTGTGATTTCTGTTTAACAGATGGGAAAACGAAGGCACAGAGAGGCCACATCCCCAGATGAAGTCCCATAATGTTTCCATGGCAAAGCTGGAAACACAACCACATGAATGCCCATTCCTCGTGCTAAGCAGGCATCCACGCTCTCTCTTAAAAAGGCATCCATCCAAATGCCTGGGATGCAACGGTGTTCAGCAGCCACGGAAAGGTATGTGTCATACCTAATGGGGCATAGAAAATGGGCCACATTCATTGCTGGCATAACTCAAAGGGCTTGTACCAGCGACGAATTTAGGCCACTATTCCTGGACATGTGCTATATCATACTACCCAAATATTCTTTTATTCTACTGATTTGAAAAGCTCATCTATTCAACTTGTTGCTCAGAAGCCTGCATAGCCCTGTAGCAAAAAAAAAAAAAAAAAAAAAAAAAAGGGTTACATCATCAATACAATGAAATTGTTTCATGATCTATTTGATCCAAAGTATCGCTTTTCATGGGTGAAACATTTTAAGGGGATAATTCTGAATATCCATTAAATGACTCTTGCAAAGACTGCATGAGAAAGTAGGAAAACTCACAATGTTACCCACACCAAAGCCAAAAATAAAAGTTGTATGCGTATCTTGAGAATAAAATGAGAAAACGCAAACATAGCAACTGCTGCTGTCACGTGTGCTAGCAAGAGAATGTCATCTTAAATTAACATCTACTGGTCCTCCACTGACATGATAGTTTACATAGAATAACTGAATTTATATCAAAATTGAAACCATAGTAATACATTCAACTATCAGCACTAAAATTGATCAGTGCACAAATAAGTAAACCTGAGGAAAACGTTGAGAGGAATGCTACTGGCATTTCAGTTTTGTAGAAAAACTACTGTGAATATTTAAAAAGAGGTGAATTACTACTGAGAAATAAGCTAAACATGGATGCAACACAACTCACAGCACAGGATACCCATAGACTTAAGCTGCACGGAGCTTGCACGGAGCTACAACCACTCAGGTTTATACTATCATTATGAAATAGCTCATTACTCCTTGAAGCAGAACTTTCTACACAAGTGGTAAGAAAGAGAAAAGACCAGGAAAGAATGTCTGAAGTATGCAGAAAATGCTACATGTGTCCCATACATGAAGATACTGTGGGACTTTCCAAGAAGATATTGTGGGAAAAGCACCTTCACTGCAACTTCATATTCTTGGGTCATTCTTTCCCTCCCTCTCCTTTGACTTAAACATAATACATCTCAAAAAGAAGTAAGCTACATTGCATCCAAGTACTATGTCCAGCCATTTACTCCTTAAAAACAATACTCATGGAAATGTCAAGGATTGTCTCTTCCAAAAAACATTCTTTTTCAGAACTATCAGTGAGTGCTTGTGCTAAAGATCAAATCTGAACCATTCAGAAACCTTCACTTCCAAGTGGATGAACACCCTTGGATACACAAAAGGCTAATACAAGCAGTCACTTCGACTAGAGTCCCGTGGAAAACACTGGGTGACAAAAGCCCCTTACAGCAATCTGCAAGAAGGAGAAATAAATTAATCAAACTGCCAAACGAAGAAGGCTGGGTTTGACCTCCTTCTGATCTCATTACTTCTCTATTACCCTTTTGAAAAACATCCTCTTACAAAGATCACTAATTGAAGATTATGTGGAGGGGAATCGCACCTCTCCATCACCGTGGTAACTTTGACTCATTTGTCATTCTAATAATTCACTTCTTTTCTTTTCTGAACAGACAGAGACACTAATAGACTATCATCAGTTAAAAAGGCAATTTTTCCATTTAATTGCACTCATTAAATACTGCACTAGAACAACTGGAAAACCAATACTCTCAATATTTAATCATACAATAGCAATAATGAAACATTGCTTCCAAACAAAAGTGGCAATACATAGGATGACATACAACTTCTGAAGCATCAACAGATTTTCTGGTGAAGATATTTGAACCTTTTTTCCTTACTTTTTTTTTGACAACTGGGTATACAAAAGGAGTGGACTAACAGCATTGACTACAGCTACACACCAGAGAGAAACTGGTGGGCAAGCTTCTTAGTAATCGCCTCATCTCTCTTGCCACTGAACCACAACAACAGAAAGGATTTCATAAACCAAAACAGTGAGGAGTCGCTGTATTTGTGGAAAACATTGAACAAGACGGGATTTGCACACTGTTTTACCAGAACAAATCACAT
Organism: Falco peregrinus; assembly: GCF_023634155.1. Taxonomy (NCBI): domain Eukaryota; kingdom Metazoa; phylum Chordata; class Aves; order Falconiformes; family Falconidae; genus Falco; species Falco peregrinus. The sequence goes on from NC_073734.1 coordinate 9,536,928, forward strand.
CACTTAGGGATGTAATTGAAGATAAAAAGGTTAATCACACTGGGAGAGTGACTGGAACGGGCACAGTCATCAGGTGTCTATTTGCCTGGGATGTCTTATTTTCTATCCCCTACAGAAATCGTACATCTGTCTTCAGTGTAACTGCATTCCTATTACTGAAAGTTCACTAAAGTTTAACTACTAACATAACATAGTAGGAGCTATAATAAAACCTTTCCGCTGAGGAGATGCGCAGAAAATGTAGAAGTGCCTGTCTCAATTTCAGATGTCACAATACTCAATGGCTGCCAAGAAATGTTTCTGTGCTTACTGCAATTCTATCTGTAAGTGTAAACACACAAAACCTAGTCAAAAAACCACAAAAAAAACCCCTCAGGCTAACTTCACTGGGACTATTCCCCTCAACAGATAGCGCTTTATCTGTCATTTTCTATCTAGCTTTCTTATAGCACCCAATTATTTAAATATTTCATTTAGGATTTGATGAACACAGTAATTAGGGTTGGTGTGCTTTGCCATTCTAGATCACAGCTTTTAAAACTGAGCAGGTTAAAATATTAGAGAAGGGAAACAGACAGAAATACTAGAAAGCCATTTGGTTTGAACTACGTATTTGCAGGGTCCCATTTCTCCCAAACGGTCCGCACACCAAGTAACATCGCCACTTTACAAGTATTCCAGCTCAACTCAGTCGGGCTGTCCAGGAGACACGACGCTCTGCTTGTTCAGCGGGAGAAGTGAGGGGTAATCAGCAAAAGGAAAGACCTTTTAAAAAAACAACAAACAGTTATCTGGGCTACCTTTGCTAGGAAAAGATGCACTGAGTGTGTATGTCCTTAATCAATTATTTATTCAACACTTGCATGTGAGTAACCTTATTGATTCCAGTGAGACTAAGCGCTAGACCAATATGAAAGAAAATGACAGCAGGACAGGAAGTTGAGAAGCATCATGCGAGGCCAGGTCACAAAGGCTAAGTCATATCAGATAGTGGCATATTCATTTTAGGAAAAATTGTAAGTTAGTTTTAATCTTCTAACTACAAATCTTAGTATCATATAGTTCTCAATGACAAATCTCTATGTGTAACATTTTACAGTCAGGGAACAGTCCCTGAATGACTATAGTACATGAATTAAATATACAGTTTTACCAAGGATTTTATTTATACATAGCTTTTATTATAGTTATTTATATGTTATTATAACCGATACAACTTGTAACTTGTTACATAAATCCTAACTTACGCTATATTTAGCCATTACTCTCTTTAAATAGACTTTCACATCCCTTTAAAATCATACCTAACTATTGTTAAACTAGCAGCTGTGGTCCAGATCAGGGTTTGATGGACATCACATCAGTGCACGTGGCAAGGAAACAAATTCTGAAGAGCAGGTAACAGGGTGGCTGGGGTAAAACCATCCCACATCACTCTACTGTTCCAAAATGCGCCATCATTTATGACGTTCAAGAGCAGAAGAGTCAGATGTCTTCATAGATTCTGTGACAGAAAGTGCTGGAAAAAACTTGCTGCTCTTTCACCTCGAAATCTCTCTAGCCAGCCAGTTAAACAGCAATAAGCAACACAAGATATGTTTTAACACAGTGTTAGTAAAGCAACATGAGAATTTTAAATTAGTCACAGGACTCGTAAAGGGCCAAAAGCATTTGCAAACCCTACTGATTTAATTAAAAAAAAAATAAATATATATATATATGCCTGATGTTAGACAAAACCAGCGAGCAAGGCTAGGCGAAGCTACCTAGACATACTTCAGAATCGCACAGACAAAAGTATACACAATCAGTGTTCTCCTCAGAGCCGTGAGGTACATTTTTCATAACCTTTACTGTGCAGTACTCAAGTTGAACACCTAGACATAATGAGTCAGAAATGGCTTGTATGAAAAAAGTTAGTTATAATATACAAATGAATGATACATAATGACTACAGAATGAAAAAGTGTGTCTTGGAGGAGTGCGGTAAGAAAGGAGAAAGATTTTGCAGAAGATAAGCATCTAACAAAATACCATAGTTTGATACCTAAAGTGCAAGTAAAGAATCCCCCATAAAGCCACAAAATACCACTATGCTCATTTAGAAAGAAAAGAAGTGTTCATTTTCATTCCAGTTCAGACGTAAAATTGCCTGCAAGCATAACACTCCAGCGCGTGCTTTTTCCTTCAAAACATGTTCTTGCACAAATTCCAGCTGTGAGGGTACAATTAGGCTTTTAGAGGGGCACAGGGAGAAGCAAGGAATGTCTCCCCTTGCACACGTGCTTTCCAGATTCATCTGTGTAACTGGCTTCTGCCTAATTCTCAGCATGAGAATAAGCTGTATGCCAAGGCTATCTTGTGGTTACGAAAATGTAACCTGTTACGCTCCATTATCTAAACAGGGCTGAAAATGGTTTTCTGACCCATCCTTCCATCCTCCATATATTTTTACATATATTGGACGTAAAACTGTTTTTTCAATCTGTAATCAGATCACTGCAATATACTAGGCTGTTGTCCAGCCCGTGTCTAGTCCAGTTACTAAAAAGCATAGCCAGTATTAAAACAAGACAATTATTCTCAGCAATGCAGTGCAGCATTACAAAACCTTCCTCGCTTACATGTGCTTATTCCTAATGATACAGCAGCAATCCTTCACCTTGAGTGAATTCAACTTGTTTATCCATATTGATTACGTTTGGTGTAGATATGAAAACTTCAAGGAAAAAAAAAATCACGTTATTACTGATAGACCTGCTGTATCAATAACCTCATCATCTTCATTCTCAGATGTTTCAAGCCAGCAGATGGTAACAAAAATGCCCTGTGTTGGCAGATTACACATTCTCATCAGGAGCAAATAAGACACAAAAGGAGAGACAATCACCAGGCTTTTCATCCTCAAAAAGGACTCAGGAAGAAAGAGATAAAGCACAAAAGGCCTATTTTCTTTACCCACCCAGTCCGACGTGTCAGACTCCTTCTCCCCAATATATGTGTGTAAAACTCCATTGGGAAAGCAAACACATAAACAGGCTGCAAATGGGAACAACAAGTTCACCTATGATGAGTCCACCAGTACACATTAAATCCTTTAAGTGGGTGCAGCCTCCAGCTCTGGAAGTATCCAAACTGCTAATTGCTGAAGACCAGAAGGGTATATACAGAGGGAAAAAATCATTCAGTACATACTCTGTTACTTACTCTCCCTCTTTAACCATCTGCTATTGACCGTTATTTGAGACAGGGCACAGGACCTGATGAATTTTCAATTTGACTCAAATGCTGTACTTAGCTTTTTAATACTAAAATCTCAAATCATAAAAAGCAGATAAAATGGCTTTATACCAGCCATTAGAAGACTTTTATTCTAATGGTTTAGTTTCAATCACCTTCAGTTTTGCATAGGCAGCCCACAGAAACTTAGTCAATATACCTGTATGCACATAACATGATTTATTGTCTTCTCACTAGAGACATCAAGTGTAACCTTAGGTTGATGCTTTATCGATTCAATATCTATCATGTAAAGGATATAAAATTGGTTTCCTGCTTTTAAGACCAGTAGTCCACAAATGTACAAACTTCCTTTCCAGCACCTGAACTGTGTATTGTGGCCACAACGTGAGTAATGACAAGGACTAGGGTCAGGTAACTTTAACTTAGAAATCAAAATCCTGATCAAAGCATACAGGAGTACAGAAATTGATAGTTTGGGCAGAGAAATTTTACCCATTCAAAGAAACTTGAGGGAAAAAACAAAAGTCAAGTCTACTCTTTACTACTCAGTCGTCACTGTGAATATGGTACATGGCACATACCTAACGCATTCACAAAACATTTCTCACTTACCTAGCTACTTGCTTCAAAAGGTTTCAACACTTAAATCTAGGCAGAACATCTAAACAACAACAATCGATGCACATTAGGCATTTCAAAAGTAGCAGTCATGGCAGAGACAAATGAAATAACTTCATCAAAACCTAAAGTAGCATCGCACAGAGGAATAAAACCTGCCTCCAAGAAGCCATAAATCCAGTCCTAATTCCTGTGTTCTCACTCCATTTTTATGTCTATTGGGCTAGAAAGGAAAAAAAAAAATTAAAGCCTAATTATTCAGGACTAGTAGCAAACCTCTATATCAGCAGGGAAAAAAAAAAAAAAGATAATTTTACAGAGTTGAAAGAAAATGTAGACTAAGTCACTTATGGTATAAACTAAGTAAATGCTACTATATTTAAAAAGTAGATCATATGATTTAAATAAGTGAAGTGCAACTCAACTTTTAAAGCATTGGTTTGAAAACAATAAGGGGGGGGGGGAAGGCCTTGCATTGCTGAATGTTTCAAGTCTTATCAATTGTAACAACTCATCTGTGGTCACAAACAGGCAGCCACACCTCCGCCCCTCTGGCATTCTTATTTCTTCCAAGGTATAGTCAGGAAATAATGCAAGGAAAGAAAAAAAACTAAACCACATCATAGGAGGAATAAACAAAGCAGGCAAAGAATGTGTACACTCTGTACAAAAACCATTCACTACTAAACCGATAAAACGTATTTTTTCTTCTTGCTTTCCAAGCGCTAGGAACTTCTGCATGGAAACACTGGGAAAACATGGCAACAAATAACTCGAGAAATCTACAGAGTATGCACCAACTATTTTCAAGCACAGTAAGAAAAAATTTATTGTTCTTCCCTCTTTTTCGAGTGTGCTCAAGTAAATGGACATTGAGATTCAGTTAAGTAGATATCAAACTGTGTGCAACGGGAGCTACTCTTTTCCTGCATATTTCCAGACATCTCAGTTGTGCAGTGCATAACACATTCCACTTGTGTGACCAGTCATTGCACCAGGAATTACATGGAAAACAGCTCCTTTACCAGCATAAGAAGGGAGGGAACAGGAAAGATGAATTCTTCATGTTCCTGTAGATAAGAGAAACTACTGGGCAAAAGTGAAAGGGGAAGCTAATTACTGGGGCAAGCTTAGCCCCCCTCCCTCCCCGGCCCCGTCACAGGGACAAGCTCAGTAGATAGGAAATTGCTTTACTACAGGTCAAAGAGATCCACCAGTTCTCTCAGAACAGGAAAACTACTGCTAGAGCAACTTATTTTCTAAGTTAACAGACAAGGACTTTATAAAAAGCAAGTGACTATCACATTTAGATTGAATGAGATGGTGCATGCAACAGTTTTCCAGTTGAAAGCATGGATTAGTAGAATTACGACAAAATTTGTAAGCAATTATCTTATAAAAAAAACAAAAACAAAAAAGCCACGAAGGTATCAGACCACATTTTTCAGTCTCTTTAAATCCATAGCAATAACAGGAAAATAAGAATGCTACTTGTACTTCTTCAGCCTTTCCAATAAAAATGTATTTAGCTGCTTTACCAACATTTACTGTCAAACATTCATTGAAATTAAAATGATAAATTAAGTACAGCAAAATAAGTAATTCAAGGAACTATATAAATCAGCACAATGGAAAAAAATAAAACCTGAAATACTCCAAACTTCCGATCTACATTAACTCCCAATCTGCATGACTGGAGTAAGGTGTTAGTTGCAACTACACAGCCTGCAATAAGGACTCGGGGTCTGACATAACTAGACTGTCCAAAAGAGACTATCCTTTTCACAATTTACAGTTACAGAAACAAAATATATGCAGATTAAAAGGCATTATAAGGTGCTGAATTCCCAGTGACTTTTAAATAAGCTGCTAAGGGAACACAGCTTTCTTTACAAACAAGACCTAAGCAGTTGCTTTAGGTCACAACCTCATTTAGTGAAAGAAACAAGAGTTAAAATTCTGGAAATCCTTGTTTCCAGTCCTATGCTCAGCTTGTACACAAGCTTATCTCAGCTTAGATTTTAAAACATAGGCAAATACATTTATCACATGGAAGAACAAAAAAGCAAGTTCAGTGTTCAGACAAACTGTATTGAGCTGATAACAAATAAATCAATTTTGAGGTTTTTAGCTCCTTTATCAATAGCACTCTTACAGATCAAGAATTTTCTAACAAGAAGCTTTGACTGCTGACTATACAATTTCAACTTTTTTTTTTTTCCAGGAGCGCGCCAGATTATGCTTACCAGGATAAAAACAGCATAAATTCACCACCTCTGGATTTACACTGGTGTAGCTAAAATTTGTTTCTTAAGTCAATAAAACAGGTTTAATGAAATTTAATAAAATTTAAAAGTTCTAATAAAAAGAAATTATTTTCCCATAAAAATGTGGTGATACATGTCAAAGTATTACAACTGAGGGTACAGACAGAAAAGGAGGGTTTTTCTGAAATCAGAGGGACTAGCTAGAATAATATTCTATTAAAAGCAAGTTAGTATATTGGAATTTATCCCTGCTGTGAAGCTAGAAATCTCAAAATTACTTTTTACCGGAAATCTCTTTTTCTAGTCCCAGATCACTGATGACATATCTAGCAGTCTACCCTTCAGTGCCCTGTGCAGCCTCCCCTGCAACCTCCACCGATGCACCCTCTCCTCTGTGGTCCAGGAGCTCCATCCACGCTCCTGATGGTTTGGCCCTCCTGTCCGTACCCGAGCTATATCGAGGCGTACCTGCCTTGAGCCCTGCCTTCTAGATGGACCTTGGGCTCTGCTGAAGCCTCCTCTCCAGTCCTGTCTCTGGCCCCACCTCTTGCTGCTCCTGTCTGGATGCCCTGGATGGATCCTGGACCTGAGTCACCCTCTTGCCTTTTCTGGGACTGTCTGGGGAAGTCATTACCACCACTCTGCTCAGGAGTAAGACTGAGCTGTGGTGGGTGCCCTTGGCTTCCAGCTCACCCTCCCTCATGAAGCAACCCCGCTCTTGCTGTCCCTGGCATTAGCATTGGTCCGTCTTCCAAACATTAAACATAATACATCGCCAGTGTCCCTCTTTCTCAGCAAAAACCTTCTATGGATCTTAGTGTTCTTTTCTGGCTGTTGTATTCTTTCACTGTTTTTCAAGAATTCCCAGTTCTTCTAGGAGTCAGATTTCTGATATAATTCATTCTATCATCCCAACATGAAATAAAAACACATCTTCATTTCCATCCACACTGAGACCAATTCAGATTTATTAAGGCTTCCTTGATATTCAGTGATGTCTTATAAGCACTAAATCATCATGAAAGCTACATAAGCGAGAGCCTGCTATCCTAAAAAAAACACCCAAAACCCAATCAAACAAGAAGTCCTCTGAGAAGTATACATCTCCTATAAAGCACAAAGCTTTCTAGAGTTCCCCAGAATAAGCATTGTACGTCTACTGCTCCTCCTCTCCTCTTTGGGTGATCAATCACATCCAGCAACAAGAAGAAATGGAAACGTATTCTGATCTCTGGCCTTCAGGGATGGTTAGAAAACCTGCAGAGCCTCTCCTCTCATGCAAAAGCAGTAACAATGAGAATAAGCTTCAGCTTCATAAGCTTTTAAGATTCTCACCCTTTAAGTGCTGGCCTTAGCTTGTCCTTGGATTCCTTACATGCCATCACCATAAAATATGCTCCGTAACCAGCAATAGCCAAGGACTAGCGCTACATTTAAAGACAAAACATAGGCACAGATATATTTTTATTCAGCATTCATCAGCACATTAAGAAATTAAGTTCTGGAATGCTTTGTTTGGTCCTCTCAGGAAAAATGTCATATATCATTACCTCTAATCTTCATTCCTAAGATTTTAAAAAACAGTGTAATTTGTTTGAAAAGAAAATGTTAAATATAAGGGCAAAGAGGGTATTTTCACTGTTCGACAGTGTAACTGTAACCAAAGGAACCTGGGAGATGTTTATGTTCATAGAGGGTTTATCACACAGACTAACTAGAGGCTAAAAAAGCAAAAAGGACAGCAATAGAAGAGTGCATTTGTGTTTTCAAAACTTGGGCACTGACAGCAGATAGCTACACCTGTCAAACCCATGACATTTGAGGGAATTTTAAGCCCCACAAACCAGGCTAAACTTGTTCTGCAAAAAACTCTTGGCAAAGTAGAAAGCCTACTCCATGTCACACATCCATAAGCCTACTTAGCACAGACTGAATAACTTTGCATAGCCTATGTGCCTGTTCCTGGCCTGATTCCTCCAGCAATGGAGCATGAGCAGTTTACTGAGGGTTTTACTTATCCCCGTTACAGTATGAATACTTGAAGGATAACACGGCAAATGATGAACAGAGGACATACAGAGGTATCAGTTCCAGCGTACGCAACACTCATTTTTCAGAACTTCAGATGCTCCAACGACCTTTTGATAAATGAGCAACACAAGGGCATTCCTATTGAACAGTACTTACTACAATACTTACTCCCCTCCAGCGTAAAAATCTGTATTTAAGCTTCCCTGTGTGATGGCTCAAAGTATTGGACACATTTTACATTTTTTGGTACTTAAGAGCACAATCCTTTCAAACCTTCACTGCAAGGAAGTGGAATTAGTTCCTGCTGCATCACAGAACTTAGAGGCTATTTGAAAGGATACTTTCCATCACACCAGAATCAGTCACAAGTGCTCAAAAGCCTTCTAAGCATAAGACACTTTTTGAAAATTGCTAATAGATTTTGTGCTTTGTGGTATAATTAACACAGGATGTAAAATTGCCAAAATATCAGAAAGAGAGACTGATATATTTTAAGTACTTCAGGAGGCAGCCCAGCAAAGCTGCTGATCCATCAAAAGATCAAACTGATACTGAAAGCATCCTCCGGTTTACACAATTGTAAATCGAAGTCACAAGCCATGCAACAAACGCAATCTAGATAGTGGATAATGACTCTGATTTGGAGTGAAAGAGCATTGATAACTCTGCACCAGATAAAAGTGAAAGCTCTCAGAAAATGCGCCTAGAAAGGGGTCAAAAGAAATTTGGTATTTTGCAGCCTTAGTTCCTATTTGATCCACTGTAACTGAACTCACACTGAAAACGAGACGCTTCCTCAAATTAACATACCAAACAGAAATCTTGTCTTTGCTAATTTTCCCCCGCGCTGAATAATTAAGTTTACTCTATATAATTGAGAAGAAAGCCATTCCAAGAGATTCTGGAGTTTAACGAATGGCAAAAAGAGAGGGTTGGTCAAATTTTAATCTGTTTGACCATGCAAACTGTATTGAATCTGATAATGTTCATGAGAGGCCTACTAAGGGACTTGCATCCTGTATGAATTATACCCAAGGCTCTTAAATTCATTTGAATGCATTAATTCCTAACCTAAATCACAGAAAAGTAATATACTGTTATTGTATTTTCAAATGTATACTATAGCACAATGCCCAAACAGAAGAGTAGTTCATTTATATCATGTAGATTCATTAAAAATAAAATCACCTCCTAAGTCTGTGTGTGCTGGTTTTTGAGTTGCAAACATTCATATTTCCCATGTGTAGGAAAGGAATAATTTTATACTTAGGTGTATTCCAGGCTTTGAACTTCATATACATGTAATATTACAGAAGGAAAATAAAAATATAATGAAAGATTCTCTATTTCATGTGTTAGAAAACAATATGTTTTCCTCATTAAGCCCTCAGATATAAATTCTATAAACCATGAAATTACCTTTGAGCCCTTACTGAAATAACCAGTTCACAAATAAATGATCCATGCAGGAAGAACAGCAAAGATTAAAATACTAAGAGAAAGTTATATTTTTATATCAGCAGTCAAAAAAAAACCCACATAAAGAAAAACACCCACCGAACAATTACTAGTGTAGATTTACACAACAGAAATTCTACTTGAACAGGTAATCCTGAACAATTTAATTCAGCCACATTCTGAGATAGCCATTAGTCATATGTTCCAATGTTATGAGGAATTAACTCTCACAAGAAATTAAGACTAATTCGGTCAAGGGAAATGTTTGCATGGCTTTTGTTCCATTAGAGTTCCACTAACAGACGTGTTTCTCCATCCTGCTGCAGAATCAGTACCCAGGTAATTAAACATTGCTGTCCGAGTTAACCGTTCACTCTGCCCCATGAGCATCCTCCCTGACTGTCCATTTCAGTTCTGCAGAAAAGGCTCATTTTTTTGCTCTGGAGAGCAAAAAATTAAAAGGACAGTTACAAGGCTGACTTCCCTGAAGACTGTCAGGCCAGTTTTCCAAAAAGTACCTAGCTCATGAGCACTTCACGCCATTAAAACTGATGCTACCAAAACAAAAGCAGATCTGGGTAATTGGGAACAAGGCAGCTGGTAGGATTTGGTGGCCTCCATCAACAGCTGCTTTCCCCTCAAAACCTCTTACTAGTCCCAGGGATGTCATTCCACTGGAATTATTCTCCATTTCTACCACAGCCCTTACCAGTTCTGCCCCAGTTTTCTGTCTCACCCCATCGCAAGTGCTGGATTTTCCTCACCGGTCCCTTGCATCAACAGAGAGGCTGTAACTCAGTTCTTTTCCTGGTGTCTTTACACGTCGTTTCGCTATTTGGCACACTCCGTTGCAGTTGGGTCTGTTTGGTTAGGCAGAGTGGGCTTCCCAGGTTGGCAGGATGGTCTCGAACCCTTCTGCCCAGCAAAGGCAGGCGCCTGCCTTCCCAATGTAAGCACACCTTGCTGTCCCACTACAGGGAACGGAGAGAAGCCCGGACCTGAGCAGACCTTAGTTAACCTACACAAAACTGAGAACAATTCAATATGCTATAATGCAGTTAAGAAGGTGTTCGGTGGTTTTCTTCCAGTATCTTTCAAAGCATTTTACCAGGGCCACGAGCAAAAGCAGATTAATTTTAGAGATATGGAAACTCGGGAACAGAAAGATGAAATTACGGCATTAAATTCATTTGGTTTTCAAGGGACAAACTATAGGCTCTCTGAGGACAGAAACACAAACAAGAAGCCCATGCCCTAAATATCTTCAAATGCAAATTTAAAAAAAAAAGAAAAAAGAAAAAAAAAAACCCAAAAAAACCCCAAACCACCACAGCAAAAAGAAAATGTTTAGCATGGGAACGTATAAACAGAGAGACCTCTTCATAGTATGATACAGCAAGAGGGAGGGGAACTACCGAGGTGGAAGAATGTAACAAGGGAAGGAGTGGAGAAGAAGGAGCAAGGGCTGGAGCTTGACACTGGCTCAGCTGGCTCAACAGCCGAAATCCTGAAAGCAAACAGAAAGCAGGCTGGTTGCATCGCCAGGGACAGAGCTGGTACTGCTACTTGCTTCCTGCTGTGCCAGCTTCAGCCTCTGGCTGACCCCTCCCGTTCAGCTGCTTTCCCCCAAAAAACGTGCTTGGGAAAAGCTATGCTGCCACTCCCGGGGGAGCCTCACGCACAGCTCCGAGCCCATGGAGCATTGCAGAAGAGAAGTCATTACGCTTCACTCAATTAAAAAAGGGGCTGCAGGCATAATTGCCTCTGTTTTTTAGAGCTGCAGGGTATCGTCCACACAATACAATAACGGTAATTCTTCAGGTAAGCGAGTGCCAAAGCTTTGAAGTCAAACCCAGCGCTATTTACCTACCCTACAATAACAACAACTAACAACTCTTGAGCACCGCTAGATTGTGACTACTACTTGGAAGTTTAAAAAAAAACAAGCCAAACCAAACTAGGGAATTATGCACTGAAAATCCATCAGACTGCACCCATACTTCCACCAGCACTCTGAGAATTTCATGTCTAGCTTCCTCTATATTCACTACATACACTGCCTACTGCCATTCCCTTAAAGTGCAGCAGCAAATATAAATCGCGTGGTTTGGACTTAAAACACTGAAACTGGAGAAACATGCAATTCTTTCTTTCGCTTAGAAGTCTTTGGTAGAAAGGCAAACTAGTATTCCTGAAAATGCACCTAATAAAATACTGAAAGTTTAAGATACCTAATTTCACGATGTCAGGAAATTTTAAGACTGAATTATAAATCCCTAAAACCAAGGACCTATATATTGAACACAGTGGCAAACTCCTAAACAGACTGGTGTTATTAGATGTGTTTAGTATATCTGCCTTTTAAACTTTGCACAGTTACTTCCAATAAAACCAGCTACAAGCTAGCCCGAGTCATAAAGACAGAAATTTAAGTTAGTACATATTAGCAGCCTGCAGCGGGCAAATGTTCAAACACATTACGGTTTTAATATAATTATAATTGTTGAACATGTTCAACCAATTAACCACAAATATTCTGTTTATCTGAGATGCCGCCAAAAATTGCGAGCTGCAGTCCAAATAACATGATACTGTAGTCCTTCTGCAAAGAACAGCACTAAATCAAAAGAAAAAAACACACGGAAAAAGCCAAAGCAAATATCTTATCTGATATTTTATAAATCACCAAATACCATATTTTAAAAATTTTACTTATACAAACTGCCACATATATTTATTTGATAAATTCACATTTTAAAAGTTCACGTCACCTACTAAAAACAAGGGCTTCAGAATAACTTTCTGTGCATGTTTCTTTTGTCCAGCCCTCAGACATCAAGATTCCACAAGGCACAAACACAAGGCAGATAACTGGGACATACCAGTTAAAAGCTGCCATGCCTTTAGCATTAGGAACAAAATAATTTTCTTGCCTGCTTTTCTGCCTCAGCTGCACAAATACTGAAAATATTTTAAACCACCCCATGAGCTCCATCTTAGGAGGAAACAAATAAAACACTACTATTTGTCTTTAAGAAAGAATTATTAAAACCCTGTTGTACAACTCCTATTTAGACAATTTGCAATGCTGCAAAAGCACTTTTTTCAGCGGTGCCCCCTAAATAATTAAGCTGTTCCTTTTACCATACTTCCTATATTACAGAAGTCATTTTCCTACAACAAATCAATAACTCATTCCTTATGTCAGTCATTTTTCTCCATTTAACTGAATGGACTTAAGTCCAACACTGAAAGTTAGATTACCTTTGAATTATGTGTGTGATTTAAAATTCAAAGTACTACACTAAGGAGCTTTTTAGAGTGACCACTCTACAGCCTCTTCATATAGACAATACCTTACAGACCTTCCCGACAGATTTAAGGCAGAACAGCAACTCTGAAACAGTTAAAAACGTGAACATTAACAGGAAACGGCTGTCATAGACCAGAGCCAACACTTACTTTTATTTACGGAATTAAAAAGCCAAGCAACGTGCGACACTTAACAATTACAATCGCAATACCCCCGTTCTGTCAGATCAGTAATAACTGCATCTGATGGTATAATTTAATCACACAGTTCAAGCAGCTTCAAGTGACCTTCTTTGGCAGACACTATCAATTAAAAATTCAGTCTCACTATTTAAATATTTGAAACCCCTGCTTATTTCTAAACCGATTGAGTCAAAACTAAGAACAAAGAAAATTAAATACCAAAATATCAATTTCTCCACATTTTGATGAGCATATAATAGAGTATCTTAACATCAGCATGTAGTTTAGTTACAGGTTAAGGGAAACACTGGTACAATTTACATAAATGTATAGCATAAAATGTGTTCTTATTAGAAATAAAACACTGACAAGAGAAGCACCGATACAGACTAGAAAAAAGATAATGCATAGAAAATGCCCTAATAAAAATCATCACTCTTGCACAAATTGTAATAAATTTGATAACATTAAGGAAAAAAAAATAATTCTAGAGGCAATCTTCAAACAGCACAAGCCTGGGAAGCTTGTATCAACTTAAATAACTGTCCTTTCTCAAAAGAATAAAGCAATTTTATCCATCCTCCTATATTAAATGTATGGATTTGGTCACATTTCTTTGTCATCTGTTAGTTGTCTATTAATCTAAAGCACAAGTCGTGACATTTGTATTCTCCAGAAGTAAAAACCATCATTTCACTGCCTCAGCTATGCTCCATTTTAAGCTTTTCATAAAAAGCTCTATAGGTTGGTGTCCTAACGCTGATGTTTAACACTAGTAACCAGTGGAGCTGGACACCCCCTATTGTCACGCACTGCCTAGAGTTGTCAAAAATGAAAATTCTGGTCTGAAAAAACTGATGGCTTTTATTTTTACTCAGCTTTATTTTATCATTAGGTTTGAGTTCCCACTCCCTCCCCTGAAATTAGCACTATAGATAAAGCACTTTGTGCCACGATCTCTGATTTGGGGATACCCTGTCAAATCAGAATTATTTCTCATGTTAGCACATCCTTACAATCAATCACCAATTTCTAAGATGATAGAAGTTTAAGAACTGCAAAAAGGTACTTTTTTTAAACGCAGAAATTCTTGTTTTTCAGCCTTAGCATCATCCCACTAGACTCTGAACCTCAGCATTACCTGAAGCAATTAGAAGAAACCAAAGTGGCAAAGCATTACCTAACACTACTTTATCTTCAGCATTCTGGAAGCTCAGCAAGACTTCCATTCAAAGCTGCTCTCCACTCCATTTCGGCTCAGCACCCTGAATCTGCTCTTTACCAGCTGCTGATGTTCCATGTATTAAACTGAGAATATGTGAGAAAAGCAAAACTTCCTGCTGTGTGTTAGCTTTGCATGAGAGCACTTGATCCTAAGTCGTGATACTCTTCGGGTGCATTTTTGTAAATATTTTTCATCTCAGGTAAACATGGGGGGCAGGGGGGAATCAATAGATTTAAGTACTAATTACAATGATTGCAACAATTACTTAAAAGCAAAATGAATATATTGTACAGTTGTGCTAATGTAACATCATTTATAGTAATGTTTTACTGCAGGGACCACGTTATCTTCTGACCATTTAGCTGCAAACTGCTTAACTTCGATACTTTATTTTTTTTTTTACATACAGAAGTAGAAAGGAAAAGAACGTGACAAGTTAGAGTGAATCAGTTGATTTTGTTACAAAGTTATTTTTGACGGGGAAATCCTCGTTACAAAACTCATGCGCTTGTACTGCTATCTTAAATCAATCAAGTTATGAAAACTAAGATTAAAAAAAAATTTAACCATTACTGCCTAAATCATAAACAAGTTCTAGGGTCCATTATACAGCAGAACTGTAATTCTTCTGCATGTAGAGTTTTCATAAGATCAAAATATTATTTAGCTTTAAATCAAAAGATTTGTTATTTTAGTTCAGTCTCACAATACTAGAAAGTAAAATTCCTCATCTGGGGCCGTAATATTTGCTGAAAAAACCTACTTCAAAACATTAATCAAATTTTTCGCCTACTGGGCAGCCATATGGTAAAGCAGCATGTGAATCTCACAAACTTGCTGATCTTCTGTAACTGGGTGCTATTAATTACGCTTGCTGCATCCATCTCTTAGATTTTCGCTTTGTGAAAAAAAGTATTTATTGCAACAGCTTTTACAAAACAAGGGAATGAAAATCACAATTGATTAATGAGCTGAATGGAAATATTTCCGTTAGCAGGAATTTTTAAAATGAGTAAGGATTAATACCATGGGTAAAAATGAACCTACTTCTGTTCCCCCTCCCCCGTACTTTTTGTTGGGGGGGGGGGGGGGGGGGGGGGGGGCCGCTGCATTAGCAGGAAGAGGATCTAATGTGCATTATTCACTGCATTGACTTTAGGCGGTAAACAATAGGGTTTAAACTAAATAGTTTAACAACATAAAAGCTGAGGACTTCTTGTGTTTTAGTACTAAATTCCTTACTATGAAATTGAATTGTTACACAACTGCAAATCATATTTGGCTTGGGTTTTGGGTTTGGGGTTTTTTTTCAAATATAACTGAGAGTTTTTCTGAAATCCAGAGAAATAAACAATTCAGAATTATAGTCTCCATTTTGTTTTTAATTCCTCAGGCCACAGTACTGAGGCTGTTTTGGGATCTCAGCCATAAATCTAGTTAATCATAAATTATAGCTAGAATATAATCCTTGACTCTACAACCTCATGTGCCAGGGAAATGGACTCTCAGGAATTACTGAAAGAAGATTGTAGGGGTTGGCCAGAAAAGCCAGCAAATAAGTTAAAATTGTGTTAGTTCACATACAAAAATCCCAGCCTGGGGAAAGACGATGTGATACAATTAGCAACTGCACACGTCCAGAGTAGCAGAAGTCATGGCACACCTGTGAAGATTTGCCATATCATATCTTCAAGTTAGAAAGGATGATTTTTCTTGCTCTAATCCTCACATTAGTCTCCTCTACAAAACTAGCTTATTTCAACATTTGCCAGAGTGCATGAACTTCATTCCCGGTAACAAGGGCAACAGTTAGAAGAAAAAGGTGAGGATTAGTTCTTGAGAGGAACTGACAATGCTGTCAAAAGCACAGAACCCAGACAGCCTCACTCCTTGGGTTTGCCCAGTGTAAAAGAGCGAGACAGAATGACAAAACAAAGCAGCTCTAACCCAAAATATTCTGCAGATGTGCTTCGTCTCCTCGGACTCAAGAAAATGAACTGGGAAGTGAAATGCCAAGAATATTAAAATAATTTTAAGAAGTAATTATTATTCTGAGTAGCTTCCCCTCAAATAACTTAACTGGCAGCTTACTGCAGGTGGAAGAAAGGGAAACCAGTCTCTTGAATATAGATCTAGGACCTGCTAGAGTTATGATTTATTAAAAAGGCCCCACTAATACAGCAACTTCATGTGGAAGGAGACAAAGAAACCTTTGCAATAAGACAGATTGCTGAATGATTTAAAATATTACATCTTTGACAGACACTCAAAACACAATACTCAGATACACGAAGGAGTCACTTCTGTCCTGCCAAGTCACCTTCCTGAACCGTGGTGTAAATTCCCTTGCTTCACTAAAGCCTTTATGCTTAAATTTCTGTAAGCTAAGCAGCAAGTAATAATCAAAATGGTAAAATATTTAATTACCAGCTACTTTACATTACATGGCCACTCACTGGATGACATTACATATACACTTTAGGATGAGTGAAAAGAAAGAAAAGGAGGGCAAAAAAATAATCTAGTAACTTCAAGTGCTAAACCAGCAAAAGGAGGTTTGCATTAAAAAACAAAATTTAAATAATAGAAAACTATATTATTAAAGAAAAAAACAAAACTGAGCATGATTCTTGTTATCGAACAGGAACTACAAAAATTATGGCAGTTTTTAAGTCTTTTTTTTTTTTTTTTTTTTTAACCTTGTGCCACCCTGACACAAATTACTATCTTTATTAGCAATGAACAATAAGACAATTCTTAGGATTAAAAAGCTTGAAGGCTCTACACCTTTAGAAGGAAAAAGCATTTTAAAAATCAGTATGAAACCTTTTAAACAAGTCTTAATTAGTGACCCAAAATGTATGCCGTAACTTTTCATCACCTCATGGGTGATCTCTAAACCTCTGCTGCATACATTGACTGTCCGCTTAAAAGTTTAAAGAGCTAACAAAATGTTTTAACGAGATACAAATCTCAGAGATCATTAATCAATATGTTCAATGTTATTTGTGATAATTCATCATGACATGATATTAATGGGTTACTGTACCCTTCAGAGGTGAGATTAATGCAAATGAGCAGCCACAATTAACTTTACTGCTCCCAACTCACAGGAATGGACAGATGATTATAAATGACAACTATATGTCAATTACAATATCCAATAAAGTGAAGCTTAGAGGGCAATCTATCTACTTTTATAGTTCTTGCTTGACATAGCTGAATTTAGCTCAACCCACTGTTGTCACAGTGTAACCACTGCTTTGAAGGAGGGGTCAAATTTTTAATTTTCTATTTCTTCCAAAGGAATGCAAATTGTGCATCTAAATGCATTGTCTGAAGAAGGAAAGCTGCAGGAAACCAGGAACAGATGTTGCTTTCTTCATCAGCTGAAGAAAATTGTATCTGTTCTCAAATTGCAACAGCAAGGCCACAAAGAAAATAATCTGTCCTGCTGTGTAATATATTTATTCAATTAAAAAAAAAGACCCAACATATTAATACTGCAATTGGAAGGAATTTACATTTGGTAAACTGCTTTGTAACACGTAGCATGCTAAGTCCACTCAGGTTAAAGACACCGAGTGAGGTGTCGACTTGTACGTGCATTTCGGTATACAAACATATTGTCCAATCACCTCTTGGGCACAAAAGCTTCTGTAGCAAAGAGATAAGACTTCACAGGAAAAAAGTAAAATTTCTAGTGACATCAAAGGAGGTAGAAACAAAGGCTTTAGATGCTCATAAACCAAACACAGACAAATTGATGAAATTCTGAAAACATGACAGGCAAAATCATAAGATACCTCTGTACATGATACATTTACCAAAAATGAGGAAATCAACTCTGATAACATGCCCAGATTCTAGGCATGCCGCCCTCCACCAGAAAAAAATAAAACTTCAATGACGATAAGAGAAATGCTGGTCAAAGCATTGTAGGAAGCCATAGAGAGAAACACCATAAAACAATATATTTCCTGTGATTTTCAAAACTTTTCATTGTAGTATCTTTCCTATGTCTTAACGGCCATGTGGCCATCACAATGCACTCTGGCAACTCCCCCACACAGGGGTCAGAGACGTGCCCTATTGGTAAGGATGAGCCCCAGGGCAACCATAAGTATTACTGCTATGTTTTATACATTTACTCATTAAGCTTACTCAACGGGCCACCTGAAGGTATGACGTTCGCTTCTCAGCATGTGTGTAAACTGCAGCACATACTCAGTCTCTATAAATCTGATACATATGATTTCCAGAATAAGTTAAACCTGCAAGGTGTTTTGGGATAAATCAAGAATGCTTGAAACAGCAGCGGAACACCTTCTGCCAGTTGTCATCACCAAGAACCTGATTTTCTTTGAGAAAACTTACAGGAAGCCTCTCGCTTTCTATTTCACTTTCTCAACATAAAGCATTTGACATTTATTTTAGCTACAGTTAAAGGAAGAATATTGAAAAGTTAATTGTGATATTTGTTTTTTGAATTTTCCTCTTCTTCCTTATACACCCATCTGGAAGGAAAAAAAAAAGGGGGGGGGGGGGGGCGGCTAGCTTTTGTGGCTTCTGTTTTGCTTTAAGTAGCACCTAATTCTACAGCGTGAGTCACATACAGCCATTGCAGCCTATAAAGACCCATTAAAATCACGGAAGAAGATAGTGGAGAGGCAGGGTATGGAAATACCTCACAACGCGCATCAGCAGCTCCACTTGGAAAGTATTCAATAAATGTCAACGGGGGTTTTGGCTAAGTAATCTTATAGGCACATCACTAGATTTTCATTATGCAAGTAGTAAGATCTCGTAGGTATGTTCATATCTCAATACTTTGCTGAAGGACAGCAGGAGAGTTCCCGATTTTCTTTAAAGCAATGTTCTCCAAAGCATCTCTCTCTCCCCCACCTCATTTTGTTTAATCTAATCATCAAGAAAAATGGTTTTCTACTGCATAAAACTGCTGACACCATTATCATCATTTTCAACGTGGGGAAATAGGAGAAATTCTTTACTGCTTCCAATATGGATGATAATACACATTTTTGTGACAATATTTTGTCGAAGTCCTGACACATCCTGAAAAAACTGTGCTTTTGAGAAGAAACAGTTACCATGCTGACCTCTAAAAAAACTGAAGACTATAACTACCCCGTAAAAAAACTTTATGATAGATAATTAGCCTCCGAGCTAATATTTTAACTAAAAGCAGTATGCCCTACAAACCCTCAGCAACCCCAAATTTATCAGCAGAAGTGAGGTTTATTCCATAAAAATAACACACGACTATAAGCACAGACAAATACCAGATAAATTCATAATTTAAACTATGCTGAAATTATCCAGGAGGATTTCCTTTCGGATATTTTGGTTTTAACTAATTAATCAACAAATTTGAGTTGGTTAAATAAAACCTCTTCCGACGCCTCTCATTTAATTGCAGTTTGGCACCAACAAATATATATCAAAATTATAGTATCTCCCTTGACAGGAAGCTCCTTGCTTCCACACACAGTTATGGCTCTCTGCAGAGTAACCAAGAACTGCTGACAACCTTGAACACTGCTACAACAATATTACTATACTTGGCAGAGAAGTACCCTTGCGGCAAGAGAAAAGCTGTAATTTTGACTGTCACTTCACATTACACTAGATATTATTTCACTGTATACACACACTCACAAACTCTTAATAGAGTACAGTTTTCTCACTGCCCAGCTCTTCTGTTATAAATGACAATATAATACTGTTGACCTACCGGTAGGATCATTAATAAAGCTAACATTTAACATCACTGAAAATTTTCTTTTAAAATACAGTGTCATAAATTGTCTTGTCCTAGACATCTCAAACTGCTTAAGTAGCTTACAGTTATTTCATATATTTCTTTATTCATTCCAAAAGAAAGAAAATACCTGAAAACAAAGAGGAGTTATAACTCCGTTGGATGTTGATAACATGCTCTTAACTGTTTCAATAATTGCTGATGTTGTAAACATTAATACCATCATCCATAAGCTGCTTTGGTAAGAAAGTTATTAGTATACTAAAAAAAACCCAAAAAACCCAAACAAAAACAAAACCATTTTTCTAGATTTCCAACAATAACCTAAGTACCAAGGTAGCAATAGATGATAAGATAACTGGGGATCAGAAGTATAACTGAGTTACAGACTTCCTCTCTGGGCCCGTTTCTGTAGGTAGGAAAAGGAGTATAGAAGCATTTAATTGAAAAAAAAAAAAAAAATTGAGCACATAAGTGCTCAAGGTGAAAGCAGAGCCCCTACTTTAAAATTTTAAGAGGTACAAAATGTTCTGCTTTGAAGATCAGTATCTTCATGACTCGATGAAAGGGGTATTTGGTTCTTTTAAATCAGATCCAATTCCTGTACTCAAATTAGTTTACAGCAAACATCACCTCTTTATATTTTATGTGGAATGTGTTCAATACAAAGTCTGCCTACTGATTTCCAAAAAATTTTTCATGCATATATTCAGAATTTGCATAGTAGCACTGTGCATTAACAAAAGCATCTCGGTGAAACGTAGCCACGATCGGTTACTATAGGTAACCCTAACTTGCTAGAAATCAAGTTATGTGTTTTGGAAGACTCTGATATCAACTCACTATACTGCAAGCAAATCCTATGTTTTTAATAAAAGTAATCCGATATTTAATTAAGCAAACTAGATTTAAATAGACCCAAATGGCACTTTGAAACATTACGAAAAAGCATCATACTGACTTTACTGTTGTTCAGGTATATTTTGCTTCTACCCTTGTGATATTGGTATATTGTTTCAAATGCATTTAGAAAGACACCATCTCACTCGTGTTGTTTAGATAAGGAAGCATCACTGAACCTCTTTGCCCTTCTCCAATAAAATGTATCAAAAATTTCAGTACTGTCTGCTGACCGCACCACATTTAACAAGATTCGCAAATGAACCCAGAGTAAGTTTCCCACTGTGACACATTAATAATAAGTTCCTTATCCCATCTATCCCAAGCCATGAATATGTAATGTTATAAAATGAGTCCTTTTCACACAACAGAACCTCAGACGTGAATAAATAAAAACTATCCATCACAAGCCTGTGAAAAATTAATGAGAGTTCTGAGACATAAGAAAAAATTGGTTACTGAGATTATAAGGTCCAGTATGTAAAAACTATGTTCCTTACCAGCTGTAAATTTTATTTTAAAACTTTACAAAAAGAGTTAAAAAAAATACATATGTGACTTTCTATAGCACATTTACCATAAGAAACAGAAAAGGGGAAAACGCTTTAATGGCGAGACATATATCTAAGCAATCCAGACAGCATTCAGAATCAGATCAAATGCTGCCATAACAGGGAGTTACACTTCCAGTTACAGCAAAGTTGTAACCTTAGACATTTAGGAACAGACTTCCTATTCCATTCCTTTCCCCATCGGAATGGAAATTCCTGATGAAATAAGGCACTGTATCACCCTAAACTTCATTTACTTGGATAAAATAAGAATGCCTAGAAATAAAATATTTTCATTCATGTGTCTCTTTACTGTACCAGTGAAGGCTTCAGTCTTTCTATATGCACCAATCAGTTTTGCAATACAAAGAGAAATAAGAAAATTTTATTTTTTTCAAGAGTCGAGCTGCCACCATGTTTATTAATACATTTTACTAATCTTGCCCAGAAGACCGTGTTGATGTCTGGGGAGGTCAAGCGCAGTGCCAGGCCCATTCAAACTGCATCACCAAGAAATGCTGGAACTTTGCCTTCAGACAGGGATACGAGCAGCTAGAAAACAAGAACTGCCCGAGTCCTTGAAAGACCTTCGCCAAGGCAGACAGCACTTCTCAAGCAATTCTGCCAACAGCCTTTGTATGATCTTTATATGTCAATGGATAATGTATGATCTACAGTCAATTTTGTGACCCGTTGGCCATTTCAATGCCTAGCAGCTACAATGAAAATGATGCCTTGCAATACCAAACTAGATTGCTTATTTTTCTTCAGAATCTCTGTTCACTCAGCTGTCCCATTAGCTAAGTCTCTTTATATCCCACCATCGTTCCCGCACCCAGAACCTATGAGTTCCTCCAGGTCTGGCCTCCCAAGCCATTAACTGTTTCTTCTTTGTTTCTTAATTCTGATTTAAGAAAGCGTTTAACTCCTCTTTGTTTACTTCAGTGACCACTTTCTGTTACTAACCCCATGCTACGCTGGGTGTATGTGAACACGTTAGACAAGCGTTAGGTTTCTCCTTTCCCAGTTGGTGTCTGTGCGTGAAGCGATGGGGTTGGTGAGCACGTTACTGCCCCTTGCCTCAGTTAACAGGACAGGGGACCCTAATGGAAACACAGGCAGTAACAGAGCCCCCTCCCTCCCCAGCATACGGATCGGATTTCCCAAGGAGTGGCTCCATCACATAAAGACCTGATCAAGCAGGATGTTTTATTCTCGGTTTCTTGAAAGTGGTTATGTCTGAAAGGATGGCCTCCAGAGTGCTGTCAGAGGTGTCCATCTGCAAAATAAATTACCTTTTGAAGTCTGCACTGAGAGTGATTGAGTGACTGTGAAGAATTATTTATTAGTCTTAAAATGCCAGTGGATACAGTTAAGGAACTATTTTTTTCTGCAAAACTACCATGGTCTCAAAGAAGCGAAGGAAATATGGCACAACCCCCTTACGCCGCCAGTTTTGCTCGAGGAGGAGCAGGTCTCCCCTACATGTCTCTACAAGAACTCAGTCCCTCTTCAAACGTAATCTCTTCCAGACAGATGGCTTGACTTTCTTTTGGTGTGCTCTCGGTCACATTTGTCCTTCCTGCATCTAATGCAACAAATGCAGTAACTGGGGAGGCAGGGGGCAGACGTGGGGACATGACAAGTCACTTTAAAAAAACAACCAACCAACCAAACCAAAAACCAAACCACAAAACAAATACCCTAGCACAGTCCCATTACCATAAAGTTGTTCTTACCACGATGAGAAAATCTGGAGCCACATAATTTCCATTACAGCCTTACTTTTTTGTGTACTGGTTTTGGGAGCAACACCTAATAGACGTCATTAGCTAACTCCTCTATTTTTGACTATCTGACCTGTAAGTCCTTTGGTTTGCATTCAAAACTAAGGATTCTCCCATACTTTCAGGAAATTTTCTTATTAAAGTTTTCTTTCCCCTTTTTGCTCATGAAATTTCACAGTCTCTCAAATGTGTTCACTAGACTATTATAAGACCTTGCTGCTTAGACAGGTAACAGATTTCCAGCTGTGCCAATGCACCTGAAGATTCGTTTCTTAAATACCCATATTGCAGGCTGACCTTTCCTGACTTGATACACATATTTTGCAGGGGAAAGGCCTTCAGATCCATGTTCAGTCCTGCCATACGCCCATCATACCTACACAGGCACGCATGGCAAAAGCCTGCCATACATCTCTGATGTCTACCATTACTATACCTTGAGGTCAACTCACATATCAACTCCAGAGAAGAAAGGCCAACAAAGTTGACTAATTTTCAGACATATTTTAACCCTTACAACATCCATTACCATACATGAGCAAAAGACATTGAAATATGCTTTTTATACCAAGGGGCAGGGGGGGATTAACAGACACTGCTGTTTATCCTTGAGTTCTCTAAGTCACAACAGACAGCAGCAAAGGACAAGCCAGAAAGGATTTCAATATACTATTTCCATCTGAAGAGTAGCAGCCCCTGTAATGCACTTCCTGTGCTGCTGCAGCGTCAACGTCGCTCTGTATTTTTTATGCGATCTATATTCTCACTTGTTTGGCACCACAGCGGTTGCAGTTGGCAGTGCAGTAGATGCGTGGGCAAAGCATGAAATTAAAAGATATTCTTCCCACATAGCGCTGACCATGCAAAAATCTCAGCCAATAACAGCCAAACCCCAGAAAGTTTATTTTTAAACTAGGGCAATATACCATTAGTTCTCAAGTTTAATTCAATTGATTTTCAAGCAAATAACAATAACATTAACCCATAGATAGGACAATCTTACGGTGATGGATGAGAGTGCTATAGCGAACACCCAACCTCACACAATGAATTCTCCGCCGTCAGACAACTCCCCCATGGGACAGCCAGGCAGATCTGGACAAAAGTGATTCTGGGGCCAAAAGGAGTTCCCTGACTTCATCACCTCAGCAAAGATGGATTCCACGACCTTCTGAGAAAAGCCTATATATAATTTTTGCTGAATAGGCCCCTCAGTTAACAGCAGAATCCAATTTGTAATTTAGCCTTAAATGCACACTCCACAGAAAGCTATCGGGTAAGAAAAAAAACTTGACATGTAGATAAAAATGCTTTTTGACATACGTAAGTAAAAATAATACTATGGCATTTCTCAAATTAGCCATGTGAAGTGCGCATATGCTAAAAAAGTTTCAGTGTATAAGCATCTGTTTTGTTTTTACATTTTTTTTTTGGACCAAGAAAATATTTGTGAAAAGAATAATAAATAATTAATTTCACTGGCTGCAAGCTGGGATTCTTTCCTGGTTAAACTATATGCAGTGAAATGGCATTTAAATTATATGAGAGAATTGATTCAAATGGCTTCCATTAGCAATTTGGCAGGCTGCTGTGAATTGCTCCTAATCAATTTTAAATAATGCTATTCTATCTGCGAATGGAGGCATCCTCACGTTAAACATCTCCACATTGCAGAACTGTAAATCAGTGGCTAAAATACAAATTTCTTCATATCTTCTTATAACTCATTGTGTTTAACAATGTGCCATCAGCGAAACTAATGCAGAATAAAACAACCGCATGTGTCCTCAGAGAAGTGTTCTGGGCTCTAAAGGTTTTCTCTTTTATCTCACATTAATGAATATTTCACACTAATGTTGTTCTAGGCCATTTTACAGTACAATTGCATCTTAATTTTGCTTGAGATTTTATCAATCAAGTGTAATTAGATCCATTTGAGCTGTAAATATTCAGCATACACATAGCATAACTACTTGAAGCAGGTGTGTTTGTATTATGAGAATTTTCATTAAAAATAACGGAAACTGCAAAAATGTTAGCACACATTCAAAATTTTCTGCTTCTTGTTTAGAGAAGACATTTAAAATTTCAGACCAAACTTTTTTCCTGCAAAATCTCTGTACAGCAAAAGAGAACAAATTCTACTTGTAACAACCGAACACCTCCGTTAAGTAGCATGAAGGACATGGGTTTAGGGTGGGCACAAGACCACAGGTACATAAATCAGTCTGCAGCAGTTTCCATAAAAGTAGCCACATTGTTCAAATAAACCTACAAATAGATTTATAAACATTCAGTATGGAATATCTTAAAAACTGACAACAAAATCTAACCTATCATTGCAATATAATTTTTCAGTTTGACTTTGTGTGCCACGCAGACACATGGTTGGTTTAGATGCTGCAAAATTATTAGATGTGAACTCAACAACACAGTTTCAGATGTTCACAATCTTCATTATTTTGATACGTCTGGCAAAGGTGGTGCTAATATCTGAGTCAGTAAGTGTACCTATCTCTTGGAACAGAAGCTCAAAAAAAGCTTGTGCTGGTAGTTTCAATGATTCTGGTATTCAAAAAGTCTCTTTCCTTAGTTTGATATCCTTCCAAGGTCTAACTCTTAACAGATCATATTTGATACTAAGTCTGTTAAAGAAAAAAAGTGTTCATCTTGTACACAGATGATTGAGCCTTGGTTCAGAAAGTTTTCCAAATACAAGAAACAATTAGCACACAGCAGATTCAAAACCAGACAAGAAATTCACATTTTCTACATTGGGAAGACCTGAGGAAAGAAAACATGAAGTGCTTTTTGAACACAAAGAAAACAGGTCTTTAACGGACTGTGTCTGCTAAGGTAAATCAAAGATTTACTTTACAGAGCAGTAAACATGGTGAGGAGGAACCACTTCCAAAAGACCGTAAGGCAAAGTGCTGTAAGTGAATAAAGCCATCCAACACTTCCACTCTCCAGCCCCAAACATTAAAACACTGCTTTCAAGAATCAGAAAAGTTAAGAGTTATCACACAGGATGCCTTCACTTATTAATAATCTATCACCCCCTTCTATGACTCCCCCAAAAGGAAGTGTGGAAAAACAAGAGGATGAACAGACGGATGGAACTATAGGGATGAACAGCTGATATTAAATGCTTAATTCCATTCTGTTCTGCTTTTAACTGAATACATAATCTGGTCAGTGAAGAGATGCTACTGTTTACTGAGGTTTAGGAACGCACACTATACACCTATAATGCTTAAATTCCATAGCACCTACACAAGAGTACTTGGTGGCTGCCCAGGTAACTGCAGCCGTGCATGCCCGTGGATGAAAGGGGCACCCTTCCAAGTCCAAGGCTAAAAAGATACAGCTGTTACGGCAGGCCACAAGTCTGGAGATGAAAGGGGCTGTAGGTAGACAGGGCTATCTCCTCCGAGGACTGAAAAATGCCATCCCTAATGTACACCTCAATCTGACTTAAAGTCAGAAGGTAGCTATTGCTATACCGTAACATTGTCTCCAGCTAATTTCATCACCAAATCATGCTTAAAATACTCAAGAAATAAGGGATCTGTGATCAGTTCTCTGGGGGCAAATATAACCTGCATAACTCACAGGAATCTATCCTGACCACTTGGCTACAGATCATTCTGCATGCAGTAATTCTTTAGCTTTCTTGCTGAAGTTTAGCTAAGCTGGGGGGGGAGAAATAAATTTTCAAAGGTACAGCTAAAAAACAGCACACATGAAGCAGCTTATTTCCAAACCTACTTTGCTCTGACCCTACAAAGCACAGCAACGACAGTCCTTACCTTTCTCTTAGGGCTTGCAAGGTACAGGGACAGGATCAGTCTCTGTTGGTGAAGTTCACTCAGCGCTTGGCAGAGGATACTACTAGTAGCAGCGATACTGTGCGTGCCACTGCTGGTGTCCACATGCAAGCTTGAGAACCTGTAGCTTTCTGCTCAATGGGAGTCCTGAAAAATTCCTCTTTGGTACCACAATAGTTTCTAGATTCCACTGAAACCAGAGGGCAGATAAACCATTCTAGCCACTTATAAAACAGAGGTGACCACCACTGTTTCCTCTGGATACAACTGAAAAAAAACACAATTTCTTCTTCATTTTTCTTTGTACATTCTTTCAGCATGTACAGTCATATTCCTGAGCGAGCTTTAACAGAGTTTGCAAATCAGTAACTACGGAGTCTCAGCACATCAGTACCAACTAGCTACCCAAAATTTCCAGGGTCCCATGCAAGTTCCGCAGCCTCCACTGGACCCTGCACTACTATGTGTACATGACATAAGCACCTCTTCAATTCAGTGTAAAACTAGTTGGGGTATGTCCCCACTGCATGCATTCACACTCCACACCATGACCATAGCTTAAGAGAAGCTCAGCAACAGAGCTTCGCTGCACAGCCACAAGAGCCACCACATGCTGCTTTGGTGGAGCCACATGCAGGTTGCCTTTACCTTTTAAAATATGCTATCCCTGGAATACTTTCCCCTCTCGTCTTTTCACAATTTAAATTTCAATTCTACTGGACAGATATTAATTGTACCAATTGTTAGAGGAATCCATAGCTATCATCTACTCTCCAAAATCTTTTTATCTGACAGCGGGGATGATACTGTATCATCTTACTGTGAATTAAGATGACAGTTTCTTAGTTAGAAAAGTGTGAATATACAAGACTATAGTACTTACTATAGTAATTCGATTATATTGAACAGAATATTTACAGCAGTACATTCTCAAAAGCATTATTCTAGATATAATAAAATAATTTGAATACCAAGAACATCTAGATCATACCAGGAGGTGCCATGAAAGCAAAGACACTGAAAAAAGGATTGCCTCTCTCCCGCTTTCCTTGTGAAATTTATTTAAATCATTACCTACCCAAAACAGAAGTTAAAAATCCTTTCTGATGTGAGAAAATCAGTACCAAATTTTGTCTTGCAAAAGATTTTTTGTGGTATGTTAACTACTTCAAAATAGAGGTCTATGGAGAGAAGTATTAATACAACCTACAGAGGAAACAATTAACACAACCCTTAATGCTAAACAATCTTTGAACTCAGCACTTTTAGATGACTAGTACATATCAAAAAATTACTGTTCCTATTTCTGCTGGTTGCTAAACACAGTAATACAACAATATCTACCGCAACAGTATTATGCAATGATCCAGTTTTAATGCACACAAGCATTCAAGAAATTAGATATAGCGAAAATCTCTCATGACTACTTAAATTTTAATCACTTTTTTTATTGTTATATTGCAGGAGTCAAGAGTAGAGTAAACAACGTTCTTAACCCCAGTGGGCCTTAAGCAGGTAGTGTGTACAGAAATGCGAAGATGTTAGCAATTTCTACTGTTCAGAGATGCTAAAAAAGTCTGCCGTCATTCAATACCCCCTTGCATCATTAAAAGAGTCTTATACAGCTCATTCACTGTCAGTTTAGATACCTTAAATCCATCAATAGTATTAGAAAAAAATAGCTAGATTATCAAAACAACATTTCGACAAATCTTTAAACCAACTTCTTCGAAAAACATTTTGTTTGAAAATTTTTCACAAACCTGTACAAGACAAAAAATAAAGCATAGAAGATCATACTGCCTAAGCTTGCTGAAGTAACTTAGGATTTCTATTGAGAATGAGTGCTGTAGAAATAAACAGTATTATTTGCCTGGCTGAGTAGGACAGCTAGTAAACTAAATCTTCGACATCATCTTCAAATATTTTTTATGAACAGGTTTTGTATCTATCCCAGAAATAAAATCCTGGAGGTTCAAAATCAGTTTTCTATGCCAGCTATAGCCATATGTTTGACCAATTTCTTCCTCAAACACAAACCCACACACATGTGCACTGAACCTATTCATGGTTATACAAACTGCATATTTAGGCCACGGGGACATCCTGAGCACCACTTTGCAGTGCTGATGCATGCAAGGTTACCCAAATGTAACTCAAATTAGTGCTGGACCCACTATTGCCTCTAATGGATGAGAGTTCTCTCACCATTGTTACATGATGGACTAGGAAAAAAACTCAAGAGTCCCTATAAATAGGCAGAAGTAGGTGTAATGAAGACAGGACACTACATCCAAAGGAAGAGACCCAGTACTCAGGGTCAGCCACCACGGAGCCCGATACCAGCAGGGACGCCTCAAAAGTGCTCTCTGGGACACGTTACTAAAGGAGGTAGAGGCAGAACATTTCTAAAAGTCCTGGGATAAATTTCTTTAGAAGGCAAAAAAACTACGTAGGCTTCTTTCACACTGTCTGCTATTGGCAGGTGTCAGACAACTCCCCAGCAGCTCCTAATGTATGTATTGTAAATCCTCCGTAACTTAGAGCATTTTTCCAAAACCAAGCCATATCACCCCTATCAGCCATCCTTACCGCATCCAATAAACTATGTAAATAAACACTATGAAAAGTTTTGGACTTTCACTACCTGTATTTTTCTATCCTGACCTCCCCTATCACCGGCAATGCACTCGTCAGTTTAGAAATCAAAGAAGAAACAGGTACAAATGCAAGAGCTTTTCTGCTCTTAAAGTGTCTGATAAATATAAATACCAGCTTTACATACACAGCTCATGACATCTTATGACTTTTTAAAGTGTATTTAATAGCTTAAAAAAATCCCTCCAAATGGCTTTAGTCATTTACTGTAAATGTCCACTATAGGTCACATGCTCATCAGATGGAGTACATTTAGCATGCATTTATGGTCTTGCTGTTGCTTTTTCAAAACAAAAAGATATAAATCTTAATACTCTCAGTACTAATGTATGGATACAAGCCATTAATCACTCTGACAAACATATGTAGGCTGTAACCCTGTATATGCTTAAAGAATAGAAAGCAGACAAATACAGCTTACACCTTCAGGTATATCTGTACTCTCCCTAACCCTCATCATTTGAAATTTGGTAAATAAGTTATGTGTTGTTCTTCCTGTAAATTTCACAGATCTAATTAGCCAGCCATCTGCAAGCCATCACCTTTAAGGTATTTTTGGTTTGCTGTCATTTTTGAATGACACAAAGCAGAGAGTGAACATTCCACCACGAACCATCAAATTCTTCATGCAAATTCAAGGAGTCTTCATTTTCCTTTTTATTTCACTTACAAACAGAAAAGGATGCTTAAAAGAACAGCACACAAGTGCCAGTCTTTGAGATTCCAATTCTGTTCCTGCTGAAATCACTGCCAAATTCCCACTGACTTCAGCAATCACAGAAGAGCCATTTCATAAACTACTACTTGTATCTTACGAGTTTGGCTTTCTTCTCTGATTTTGCTACTGGAAAGATTCCTATTTTAAGGAAATGCAACAGACAGGTATAATTCAACACATTTACATATTATTAAAAGGAAATCTCCCAAATCATCCACATTCATTTTCAGACAAGAGCATTACAGAACAGTCTGCAAAAAGAAATTGCCACACAGCTCAAACTTTAGCAGTGGAAGGTAATAAAGACTATTTGATGCAGCTGATGGATTATCTGAAAAAAAGTTTTTAAGCAAAGGGAACTGTCTGATAAGAAGATAAAACTAAATTGCAACCAGTATCTTGCTAAACTAAACTAAACAGGATGCAAAAACCAATTGCTAATATGGACAGGTGTTATTTCTCCCAGGAAAGCTTGCAATGCACGACCTCAGTGACAGCATCCACCAGAGAAGGCAGTGCATCCTGGATAGATTTGAGGTTAGGTTAAAAACTTTAAATCCTGTTTACAGTTCTGGAAATGGGGTAAACAACAGAAACCGAAACCAATCTGACTGTGAGAGAAAGGGACAGACAGTTGTCAAACTGGTTTCTTCCCCTCTTGAAGGCAAGGCAAGGAGAAGAATCAACAGAAAGAAAAACGTATCTTCAAATACTACATCCAAGTTTTCTTTATACATGGAAAAATGGACAATGTTCCCATTCTTGCCTTTTCTGCCCTAATCTTGCTCACACAACCTCTCTTTACATCTTTCAATGTATTTTTTGTATTCCATGATGGTTTTTTGCTTCTCCATGCTTGACCCTATGTACTCTTTTATGTCAATCTCTACTCTTCCCATAGTTTCCCACTCATTCTCCTTACTGAAATACCTCCGAGTCCCACTTCTTTCACAGAGCCTCCCAAGCCCATTTCCTTACAGACAAAGCCCTGCGCCCCAGTATTGACCCACTCGCACAACTCAGGCTGTGAGTTCAGTCGAGGGCTCTGTCTTCTCAACACCTTGCAAACCAACGTGGCCAAAAGATCTGAAAGGTGTGTGCCTCACGTTGAGCAGCTGCATTTATATTAAACATTTCTGTAAATTACTGATTTCCAAAGCTACTGAGTAACCAGTCCTTCCAACGATTACCAAAGAATGCTGATTCTGCTATGGATTTTGTTGTCAGAGACTTAAGGCATTTTAATATGAAAATTTCTTTGCTCCTCTTCTCATTTATCATTGTCTAATTCAAAATGTCTGTAGTTTTACACTCTTAACAATATTCAGCGTGTCAGATAGGGAGGACAAGGGAAAAAGCAAATAAGAAATATCTGCCAGATTAACAGATTTAAAAACATACAGGAGAGAAAGATAAGCTGTGTCAGTAAAGACTATTGAGACAGAAGAAAACAGCACAGAAAGATGGATCAGGTGGACACAACAGTCAAGCCAGACAGCATCGAGGGAGAGCATCTTGCACTGTCTCCAAGGAGTGGAGCAATTTGCTGCAATGCAAGGGTAAAGTTATTTTGCCTTGAAGGCCAGATTTTAATCTGCAACACCACATACATTGTCGGGGATCTTACATTTTAGTTTATTGCTAAGTATGCCTTTATTGCTAAGGCAAAAGAGATGCTGAATTAACACAGGGGAGGAGACACCTATACTAAGAAAAAAAAAAAAAAACACCCTAAGATGCTAGGAAAGGAAAAAGGGAAAAAATTTAGAGTACATTAGGCATAAACACTATGGGTTTTAAATTTTTTCTATAGCTTCAACTTTGAAACAAATTATGGAATTAACATTTCTGAAACCCATTTCCTTGGAGATGATGACATACAAGAAACTAAAAATCCACTTGTCTGCGCTCCGGTAGAAAATGGAAACAACATCAAGAGCCTTTGTACATTTAAGAACAAAACCCGTGCTCTCCTAGAGGTCATAAATAGTACCATGTAGAACTCTTACTAATACTGCAACTACCCATATTGCCCGAGTTCATACAGGTAGCACCAATATTCTCCCAAGTCATACCTTTCCAAAGGTATTCATTTGAAGAATTATCTACATTAGATCCATTAACTCCTGTGCTCAGCATAGCTGCAGCTCCTGATCCAGCCAATGACTTCAAATACTAAAATGTGATTTCTAAAAAGAAAAAAAAAAACCCACAAAAACCAACAAAAAAAACCACAACAAAACAAAAAGCACGCTTTAAAAAGAAACTTTATATTATACAGATAATTTATTTGTAAAGATTTCCTATTTCACTGATATACTTGGGGGAGGGTGTGCGTGTGCCCCCAAACAGTACGTCAAACACAAACTAAATTACTTTAGAAGTTTAGAATCTTTTGCTTTGAAAACGAACAATGCAATGTTCGCTACAATAAAGGACAGAATTCTAAGGAAAGTTTAATGCTAAATGTTATGCACAAAAATGGATTTGTGTTCTATTTTTACTGGAACGTCATAGTGTTTTGTGAAAACGCTAATAAAAATGTTCATTGTAGCTTAGGAAAAGTGTGGAAAGAGATGTCTTTAACCAAAGCAAGGCTCAGTCCGTGTTAGCTGAATATCTATTTAGACCACACACAGCGGTTAGTATTTGCCAAAGAATGTAACTTTTTACAGCAACCAGGTCAAAAAGACAGTATATCAACTTTCAATTAAGTTAAAAATAATGCAAAAATGTTTAAGTTAGATCTCCAAGACCTCATCAGCTTTTAATTTAAATGGCTGCTGGGAACAGTATACAAAGTCATACTTCATGAAGTCTTGAAATCTAGGGTCATCTTTCATAACAAATGATCCAATAAAACTGAAGTTAACCTCTGAATGAATAATTTTAACTACAATAAAGCAGAAAGTAGTTTACAGACACAAGCTAAATAAACTGAAACTCTGAATACCTTTGAAAATTAACCAGCAGACTTATGAAGGAACTGGGTCTCATCCATCTACTGTCCAACCAGCCAGAAGAAGCAATCAGATTTTCATCACCGAAGTCGGAACAATTATTGGGGCTCCACTCTAACTACAGAAGACACTAATATCTTTCATCACAAAAAGCAGCCAAGTCAGATTAGTACTCACAGGATAAGATTTTTTGGGGTTGTACATATTCTTAAAAAAAACAAACAAACAAACAAAAAAAAAAAAAACCCCACACCACACACAACAACCCGCAAATTTCTTCTCCACAGCCCCCATACTTGTTATAGCTCTGCACATCCATTACTACACTACACAGATGGACACACACATTTTCTGCTAAACATAAAATAATATTTAAAGTGCCTAGTATATTTCCATGAACATTTGACAGGTTTCTGGCAAGATGGGAAGAATATTTTCTGGCTCACACAATCCCATGATGGTCTTAGAAAGAAAGAACTACAAAAGAAATTGAAAATGAAATTTGTTTTAAGCCAGTGTTTTCTTTTAAGGTTTTTCTTTTGAATGCGATTTAAACCTAAATTCAATTAAAATTCTGGATCAGAAACAAATTCAAAACAATCTGTGGTTATCCAAAAATAACCACTCCAACCAATTCTATTAATACCACTTTTTCAGGTTAAATTCATAAGGGAAGAGGAAAATTTGCTTGCAATAAAGAACTGCTTAAATGTCCAAGATGAGCATTAGCTGGACCTCACATAGTCACCCACGCTGCTACTAACACAGCTTCTCTATCACTACACAGGCTGCCATGTTGTCCCTCGAATTTTCAAATCCTGCCTGCACAAGCTATGACAGAGATCCTGAGGCAAAAATAAATATATCATATATAATTAAAGACTATACCCATATATTCACAGAAGCAGAGTTCTCACTCTGTAATGCCTAAGGAAGAATACAAAAATATGACACTGCCTTGGGATAATCTCCTACTCTAACTGGTTTTAAGCTCAGGACATCCAGAGTCAGAAATAGTACCTCAGCGTCTAACTGTTCTTATTAAGTTTCCTTTCATTAATTTGACTAATTGCTCTTGAATCCACACAAACGTCAGCGGTCATGAGCTGCAGAAAGTTTCAGCTTTGCTATTTCCTTCTGCCCAAGTGCTCAAACAGAACTTTAAATGACAAGATTAATCTGAACTGGCTTTATACAGAAAAGAAAAAGTGCTCTGATAAAATAATCCGGAACAACAACAAACAGAAAAGGCACAAGATCAGAGTTGCACTAACCAAACGGTCACATTCAGTTAAAATACAAAAGCAAAAGTCTTCAGAGAGTAAAATTCTAGACAATTCAATAAAAATGTTTCATAAATCTGAGCAGCAGCTCTATGATTTGACTCATTACCGCTACCTCATTCTTAATTTTCAATTTTTTCTCAAGTATTCTTACACTAGCAAACAGATCCTCACCACAAATTACATTATTTGCAGATTCAAAAATTTAAGTGCAGCTACACAAGCCAGTATGCTTTTTTAAACAGAGGAGAAAAACAAAACATGTCTCATGAGTAACTCTTAATCTGCCAGCAGATCAATTATAGACAGCTTCTGTAAAAAACCAGCTGAAAATCTGCTTCCAGTCAACACAACTTAGCCATCTGGTTCCCACTGATATCTGCCAGGAATGGGTTGCAAAACTAAATTAACAGTGATTACACAAAAATATTCAAAATTTAATTCAAGCTTGCCAATCACTTTTCTAGTCCTTCACATGCACATGGAAAGAATCCTTCACTCACCTCTTCCCAGTCAATGACTTGTTTAGACCCCCACAGAAAAATGGCTACAAATACATTTAGCATATCTGTTTTAAACTAGCTTTGTCAACATCACTGCAAAGCGTTAAGAAGGACACAGCGACTACATGGTCTTCACATGTTCTTCAGTTAAAACAATGGGCACTTTTCTTTGGTAATTATTTTAGTAGTAACTGAATTTGCTTTAAAAATAGGGTGATATCTCTAACTGCTTTATTAATGCTGGATGAATACGATTTTGGACAACATCAGAGATGCCAGTTTACCTACTGATAGCTGTTTATTATGCTTCTGCTCACCAACTGTTCCATCACACTTGTTGCCAGTAGCTCAAGTCCTCTCTGGATGCTGTATGTGCAACTAACTATTATCCCTCTCCCCATCCCCCAACTCCCCCTGTATCCCAGACAGCCTGTTTGTAAAAATCCACAGTGTTTAATGACTACCAAAGTTAATCTTGCAAGGCACTGCTCATCATCTGGTCCTTTTTCAGCAGGCACAATGAAGGATGACACACACAAGATACTCACCTCAGATAGATGTGCAAATAATCATTTCACACAGGGATAGTGAATTTTATCCATCTATATTTTTAAACCAGGAAAATGTGCTTGGAAAAATCACAGAAACAGGTTTATATTTCTTATTGGAAGACTTACAATGAATTATAATACAAGGTGAAAATACTTCTTAAAAAAATTATCAGATAAAGCATGGAATGAAAGACGCTAAAAAGAAGGCTAATAAGGATTAAGGGAAGAAATAAGTAGCACTAGATTACTCAGCAGCCAAAGTCTCATAATTCCAGTAACATCAAATTCCTTTAATTTCTGTTGCAATCTTGTAATACAAGTATATAATCCTATATGTAGCTTGAAATACAGGAATCTCAACCATTACTTCTGTTATCAGAACCAGATTTTAAGGTACATTAGAGCCCATATTTTTATTAAATTTAGTAGTAGTATTTTTTTTTCCAAAAAACAACAGGGAAGCTTTTTATCATAGCTTTTGATTTAAACAATATTTAAAATAATTTAACTAAATTACTTGGACCTCATTTAAAGATAAGGTAAAACCTAAATGTTACCTTTAGTTTTAGAGGAAAATGCACATGAAAAATATCCTAGTGTATTTAAGAGGCCATATAATTGCAAAACTGTATTACTATTTCTAAATTCTCAGTCCTGGTCAAAGATGAGCACTCCTGTAACACAAATCAATAATTCATTACTCCAAAATAGTGTAAATTAAAGCACTGTGATGCTCTAATCACAGTTCAGAATGGACATTAGTTCACTTTTCAGATGCTGTCTTCAAAAAATAAAAAAAGATGACATGGATAAATCCAAGTAGCATCCAGGATGACTACAGAAGTACGCTTTTGTTTGTCTCCTTTTTAAACCTTTCCCACAGGATGTCACTATTGCTCCTTGTCAGTTGAGAGTGTGACCAAAGGGTGTTGCACAGATTGGTACTCAGCTCTCCACATGTGACACAGACATTTAGGTCCTTGTAGATAAGTTTATAACAAAGACTTATCCCTCTCAGCTGCCACGTTACCAGCCTAAGTATCTGCTGACCTATAAACGAGTTAAAACCTGTTACAGTCCTTCCAGCTTGGAAAACTGAAACACTAACAAACCTGGAAATAGTGATGTTGGTGTCAGTGTATTACTGTTCGTACTTAAGTAGTACATGCTCCAACTGAAGTCATTAAAGAATTATCTTCCTTAAAGTCCTACATTTACACCATTTAGGGCTATATAATTTATTTTCCAGATATTCATGCCATCGGACAGATTTTTTTCTAACAAAATAGTGACATCTCGTGGTGACACTCAGAAATCCTAGCTCAAGCACATCCCATTTATCCCCCATGAAACTGATAACAAACCTACCGCTCTGAAAGGTGCAGTCCAAACCCTAACCAGCTTCTGGTGCTGCAGTGATACCATCTCGGTAAGAGATGGGAGTTCAACAGACGTCCCATATCAATCCAGATGTGACAGTCATCCCTTTAGAGATAAGATGCCTTCACACTTCCCTGCCTTTAGCCAACGAGCCAACCTCCCCACCGCTACGTTGAGCGGTTGAACACATAAGTTGTAGGTTTAGAAGTAACTTCTCAGAATGCCACACTTCTAGCAAAAAATCTTTGCAATAAAATCAAAATTAACAAGAATAGATTTTATAAAATACAGTGGGCCAAATTAGCCTCAGCATACTAAGACATTGAAGTGAATTCACCCAAAACCAGATTTTAATCACCACACCTATAATTATATTTCCAATACTAACTTCTTAAAAAATGAGGGTTTCGGTGTTTCTGTTCTGTTTAGTCAGTGCATAAAACAGATGGATACTATTTTTCAAAGGTTTTCATGGAATTTGTTTGTTAAGGGATTGTTACTGCAAGTATATTTGCCTCAGTAAGGTAAAACAAGAATATTCATATTGCTGACAGTTCAAAAAAGTTGAAGTAGGGTTATTTGGTTTGTCTGGGGGTTTTTTTATCATTTTATAATAAATACTTCCTTGTTATGAAAGTAGTCTTTTTGCCTCTTCGTGCTGCTTAATGGATACTGACACCTAACAAACAATGTATTTGTAAAGTGCTGTACCTTAAACAAGGTGTCATCAGCAGAAATCAGAAAAGAAAATTTCCCATTCTTCTATTACCATATATGCAATGTAACAATAATGAAGACCAGGTGCACACATGTGTGAGTTATTTTATACAAGAACAGCAAAACTGTCACTGCGGTCAGCAGTCTGTGAAGAATATAAACTAGAAAAATTACAATGTTGCAGAGGAAAAACCCCTAAAGTAATTACTGAAGTTTATTTAGCAGAATATGCACCTTTGCTACTCTTAAGGTATTAGTGTTACAGTTTGTGTTACCCAATATTTTAAATAACCTGCCATCTTTAGCCTCCCAGTTTAAGCCAATTATGCTAGCTTTATTGTGCTCAAGATTGAATTAAAGCCAACAGAAAAATATCCCATGTCAACAACCCACTGATCCCAGGTATAATACCTCAGTTGCTCTGCTCCACATGTTCCAAAATAGCCATTCCAAACGATACACGATGGGTCCCGTGCTCTAAGAGACAGAAATCAATTTCCATTCACAAAATGATGGATGTAGTAATTCATCTGCAACTTTGCTGAGAAAACTCTGAATCTTGCAATATTTAATGATTTTTCATGGTTGCAAGGCAGAGGTTAAATCTGAGATGAATCAAAATCCATAAGGCAAAATATTACACCTTTCTTTTAAAAAGCCTCAAGATATTAAAGACTATCTGATAATTTTTTGGCACCTGACTCTTGGCATGGACAGCCCTATTGCCTAAACTCTGCAAGGAGCTGTGTAACAAGGAATATTAGAAATACTGAAGAGGTCAACAACCCAAAACATGCTGTTGTTACAGAATAATATATTCTGAGATTCAGCCAGGAGCTCTATCAACAAAAAGATTTAATTCCTTTCTTTTTCACTGTGTTAGTCATCTTCCTCCAAGAGTAAGTAACCTTTATTGTTTCTTTAACTGCTCTGCGTCTATGTTTTTAGAACTGCTGCTATACTGTATCACCAGTAACATACTGTAAAGCTGCTACTGGAAGTAAGCTTTCTGAACTCCTGGCACACCTCGAAGGACTGAAGGGATTAGCTTGTTGCCCTACGGTTTTCCACATTTTCCCACACCTTGCTAAGGTTTAACCATCACAAACTCATATCCAGTCTAACGGGTCTAAAACCAACCAGATCTGGAGTTTTTCAAGAGCCTCAGGAATTTTCAAGGCCAACTCTCTTTGAGGTGCCCTGGGAATCAACCAACCTCCCTAGCAATAAAGGAAAAATAAAAACATAGATGTAAACTTATGATGTCAGTGTCTGAAATCAATGGAAAATATGATAAAACCAGCTGTAAAAATAGATGCAAAAAGAAGAGTGGTCATGCGGGAGTTAAAAAACCTACACAAATTATAAAGCATATATTACAGCTTCTCATTTCAGGCATGATACCACAAATCTTAATCATGCAAAGAACTGCTTTGTTTCCTCATCAAAAGATAGGGAACTAGAGGGAAGTTTTAGCTCATTTAACTCATTGTTAATGACAGTGCAAGAATTCTTTCATCAAAATAATTTAATGTAATGTATTCATTCCTTTATATCTAATTAAAAATATCCTGGAGGGCAATTCCAGATAAACCCACAGTCACCTTGGTAAAGATGGGTTAGGTTAGGTCTCAAAATGCAAACCCCACAGGCTGCTGAATACAGGATGAGAGATGGGCTGGAGAAAGTCTGCGCACAAGAATCTGCACCAACTCGCCACTGAAAACAGCTCTGCCAAGACTGTTCTTTTTAAGCATGTGTGACTTGGCG
Source organism: Falco peregrinus (assembly GCF_023634155.1). Lineage (NCBI taxonomy): Eukaryota > Metazoa > Chordata > Aves > Falconiformes > Falconidae > Falco > Falco peregrinus. Next base: position 9,576,655 of record NC_073734.1, read on the forward strand.
AGAGGAGTAAAGGTAGAAATCATGATTATTCAAATTCCCCGACCACTTCCCTTCTACAGAAGTCAGCACCAACAGAGAATGAAAGAAAAATTGCCAGTAACTCCAGTACTGTTCACCACCACTTCTAGCTCCGTACAGGACTCCAGAAGTCCTAACCAGTGGCTGAGTAACTGCAATGGATGCGACTTGAATTGGACTCCAAAGACACTTGAAATGCAATGCTGATTTCCCCAGCTTTTTAGACACCAGAATGCTCCCGTCACAAACCAGCAATACCAAGAGAATAGGTTATGCTTAAATAAAGCAGAAGTCACAGAGAAAAAAGTAAATTAAATACTAAACTGTTTAATTTCCAAAACAAATTAAATACAATGAACCATTAAACATTTACTTTCTCAAAAAAAGTAGTGATTCTGAAAAAAAATAAAAATCATTCTCCAGATAGCAAAGTTTTCATTTTATTTTCACAAACAAAACTTTACTTTTTTGGTAACAAACTTCTTGAGACTTATAGGCTCTAGGTTTGTTCAAGTGAACAGATGAAGCAGCTTGGCTAGTTTGAAATACAAATAAGCATTCTGATATGTTTGCAGGTATATCATTTCCAGGGGTTTTGTGGGCACCTGTCAGCAAGTCTCTAGATTCATGTTTATATTGGCCAATAACTTGACCATGTTGGCAAGACAACCACCTTCTTTTCCTGGGGGCTCTGAGCTGTTACTGAAGTTTTATGTACTGTGAAATAATAACCTTAAGAGTAGGTTATGCAAACAAAGTTAGAGAAAGGATCGGAAAGCAGGATTGAAATCATAATCACCACCATCAGACACAACCTGAGATGTAGATCACAAAATACTAAGTTTTGTGTTCAAGCAATGAAAGCATCAATTAAAATGTTTGGTTGCTACAGCTTACGGAAAGGATAATGTTAGATGCCTAAAATCGCTAGTCTATTTTCACCTGGTTTACATTCTATTGTACTGTTCCAAAAATTTGACATTGATCCAATTATTCTTCCATTTTTTCCCCTCGAGCACCTCCAGAGTTTTGTTATCTCTAATCAATCCAGCTGAAATGTTCTCAAGGATTACAACATTCACCTGACTGCTTTCTCCTTCAAGAAAGATTATCTAATTGCACCTATTACCTGTCCTGCATAATGTCCACCCTTTTATGGATTAAATCCATGGGCTTCTGAAATCCAGACTGTTCTACCTGGTCTAAGTCGGGCACAACTTCCTAAGTACAATATGCTACGATGCATCACTGATACAACACACAGCTACTACATTTCAAAGGCTTTTATTTCTTCTTATTTCCAACTGATATCAACCAGCCACTGCACCCACCCATGGGTATAATTTTCTGCTTTTGAGAGTAGCAATACAGAAATAAACAACAGATTTTTAGAATTCGTATTACAGAACTGACCGCAGGACGTTTCTTCTCATACATGACCATTTTTTTCTGCTCACAGATCTAGAAGGCAGCCCCAGAAGCAGTTACATGTATTATAGAGTACTGCTCTAAATATATTACTCAGACTGTATATATTTTGAAAGGTAAATTAAAAGTTAAATGAAAAATTATGTACTTGTGTACTAGAAAAATACCAAGAGAAAGCTAGAATAAAAGGAGGCTAATAAAAACATAGTTTTCAATTTACCTGATTTTGATTGTACATTGATTCTTGGTTTTCTGACTATATTCTACACAAACACTGTGGCCAGTATCAAGTGTTTTAACCTTCTTACCTGTCCTTTCCACATTACTAGAGACATTTGCCACCTCCATCTTCCCCTACTCCTCCCAGCTCCAGACACTACTACCTGCCCACATTCCTAACTGTGCATGCCTCGTTCCCCTCCCATCTGGGGAGACACAGCCCCAGGATCTCCCTTGCACTGTACTGCCCCAGTAGCTGGCAGGAACTAGGGAGAGGATATAAGAAAGTATCATTGAGTAAAGGAGCCGTGCTCCTTCCCCGCTTGATAATGGGTCTGTTAACCTAAAATTAACTATCTGTTACCTAAATTATAACCAGAAACTCAAATGTCAATCTACAGCTACAGCTCCAGATATATCCATGGAATAACAATGAAAAACACTGTAGTTTTATCCTTCATATATTCTCTCCATAAAATATTGTAATAAGGACACATACTGTCGCAGTTGGCTATTAATTGTGAAAAATGTAATTTCAAATTTAAGTTTCTCAGGAACCCTAATAGGGGGTTTTGCTTGTTTCTTTGCTTAAGGTAATGCCTAATAGATATCTTAGTTCAATAAAACTCAAAAAACCTGCACCAATTTTCAAGATATAAAGAACCTTAAGCAGATATAAAATGCTTTAAGAAAGGTATTTTGAGAGGGGGGGAAGGTTACCTAAAGTTTAACTGCTCCTAATTCTGTGTTAATTTAATACTAAATTTACTAGATGAGTATAAGCCAGCACTCAATACAGCGCCAGATAACTTCTGTATCGTTCAGATAAAGAACCGGCCCTTGTTGCTGACCAGGATCACTACAGGAATATTACTGGAATGTACAGGAACAGTATTACAGTTCCATTGCTTTTGCATTGATGCAACTCGATCTCTTAAAACATAAACTGCTCACTCGCAAAAGCGGGATTCACCGAGTTAAAAAATTAAGTTGTACAGATCAGAAATGTAATCATGGGAGACAAGCTCTGAGAGTTTTTCAATCACTGTGGGGCTGCATCAATTTAAAGTCATGTTACATTAAAGAGAAAAACGTCTGGGAAAGTCTCCCAGTTGTCACTTTAGATTAGATTTGTTGTTGTTATCAGACTGTGCATTTTGTAGGCTTTTTTACATTTTAAAGATATTGCATCATGCAGACACACAGTGCCTAAAGAAACATGTAACATACAAGTTTTTAATCACATTTGCCTAGAGATTAGGAGTTTGAACAAATTAACTGGTGGTCCTAAAAAAAACCAAACAACACAACAAAAAACACACAACCAAAACCCCACGCACAACCGCATTCTTGAAGCCTATTAACATTTAAACCTTAACTACCTTAGAGCCACAGGGAAGCCACCCAACTTAACTTTTCTTCACAGAAAGGTCAACAGAAAGTTTCAGTTCTTCCAAGAATAAAACTGAACACATTACTAAGACCTGACACTGCTGGTCATTTCAATTGCATTTTTTTGTTGCCCAAGCAAATTTTCAGCTACATTAATGGATTTACTCGTGTAACCTACATTAATCCTATTAAGAAGGGTTCTCAGAATTAGGCCCTCATATTAGACAACTGCACGCTACACAGAAGATACAAGATTTACCTACATAAAAATAAAATTGAAGAATTTTAGATAATTTCTGCATTTCAAGCTCTTATTTATGGCATTTACCAGAATTTCAGGCAATTCTCTTAATTACTCTGTTAAGCTGTCACATAAAGGGTTCTTCGACACTACTGTATGTATTCACATTATCAAATACTGTCTCACACAGACAAGTGTAGCAAAGTCATGGTATACATTGCTAGACATCACTGTTTCAAGCAAACATTCAAAATAATATTCATACAGTATAATGATTTTGACTTTGACTTTGCATAAAAGCATTTTAGATATTAGAAACTATAATTTTAATAAGTAGGGTTTTTCTTATACAGTTTGTAAGTCTAACATTTCAGTAATCATAACCTTTCTGAAAAATGTAGTAGCACACAAGTCTAAGTTAAATATTTCCAGGATGCTCTTTAAATCAAATGCACACCTTTGATCCAGACCCTAACCTTTCATATTCTGGAAGACAAAATACCAGCATTCATAATATGCAGGATCTCCCTTCGTGCAATTTTCAACATGGTAAGAAACATTCAAAAACTTTACTAAGGGGAAACAAAAATCTTGAAAAATGCAACAGTAAGTTGACAGCATATAAACAACATCCGTGCTGACTTTAGCAACACCAGCCTTCCAGGGTGAGCAGCTACAAGATGAAAGCTGTTTAAATACCTTCCACTTTCCTGAACAGCTGCCACGTCTGCAGAAAATTTGACTGCAGAACCCCAGATTAATGGAGTAGTCAGGTACTTACACATAGTGCATTTTGCTCTTCTATTTTGTTTTTGGAGTCACAAGACTTTTACGGTTTTGATGAGACTCCAGTATCCTGGGGAAAGTCTTTTGAAGCCATCCATGTCTTCACACTAGTAAAGACTATCTTCCCACATACTACTGGAATGAAACTCTCTTCTACTACATCGTATTTGAGTGTTGGCAAAAAAAGCCACTCCCAGTCTTCTCAGGTGCCACAGAGGTACCAAGATGGACCAGACTAAATCCAGCCTCTAAGAAAGATCTTTCTACTCCAAGAGAAGACAATGCACCAGACACACATGGCGTTTAAGATTACCATTTCCTTGAGACCCACCACGCTTACGGAAAAGTCCAGAGACTGACATCTAACAACAATTAACAAGTTTCCAGACTCACTATGGTTTTTCTGAAGGTGGACTTTAAGCCTCGTAAGGACCACCAAAATGAAGATCAATCTTATCCTGAAGCGTGACAGCTGTAAAAAGCTATGTCTTAGAATAGTACATCTTTAATCTAACACCATAGCCCTAAATCTGTTCTGGTTTTACAAATGCCTCTAGTTATTTCATTTTTATCAGTGAAGAAAATGAAATAAAAAGTATTTTATACTTAACACCAAACAGACTATGTTATCCCAGAAGACGTGCTTAAATAATTTAGCTGTTAAAAGAATCTTTAACTATAAATGTACTAAATTCCAGCACAAAAGATTAACTACAAAAGAAATTAACACTGCCTTAGGAAAGAGAGATAACATTTTTCTAAGGCATTTCTAAAGCTTTTTGATATGCTATTTTTTAGAATTATATCTGGAGAGAACTAATATTTTTAAATGAGACTTTCAGAGCTGCTCCAATTACAAAGTAATATTTCTGCAAGTTCAAGAATTCTGTGGAACTTGTTCGGCTCTCATTTAAAAAAAAAAAAAACAGTACACAATTTTTACCCATTTAAAGAATAATACCTAACAATCAGAATTTATCAATAAAAGGACATGCAAATAATATGCACCAAAAAACACGTTGCTCCTGGTTCCAAGAACAACTTTGTCACAACATATCAAAGCAAATTAACATTTTCTCCCCTTAACAACTTAAAAGTTTCCAGGGCTTTATCACCAGTCGAAGCAGTCTGTTTGCATTCTCCAATACAAACTGACAATCTAGTGATACACTACATTAAAAATTCTCTGTAGTATTGACTGCCTGAAGCTGATGCTCCCTTGCTAAATGCAGTGCAGTTCAATTAACAGCTCTTCAATATACAATTTAATTTTTCTTTCATCTTGATCCACAGCTGAGCTTGAAATGAGGAATGCTGCAATAGATGTACTTTAAATATTGAAGCAAGTCTTTATAAATAAATCTATCAAACTTGTAATGATTTCTGTCATAACCAGACCAAAACAGATGAACCTGAATGTCTGGGACTTTCAGGTCCATGCATTGTTTTTCTCAGCCTTACAGGGCTGTGAGTTGCTGGTGCAGGGGGGGCTCCAATAATCCCCCTACAAAGCAGAAGACGTTTGCCCTTACTGCACCATCCGTAGCAGGCAGAGGAACACTTTGCTGCTGCCGCTTTATAAAGCTAAGCCTTTCGCATGTAAAAATCCGACTTTTCACTAATGTTACCAGAACGGACTCCAGTTTTAATATTTCTCTCATTATTTAAAAAGGTAACCCAACAGAGAAGTGCACGGCATTAGCTTCCATTACCACATCTGCTCTCAACTGGCAGACAACCAATGCTGGATTGATAAGTAAATATTTAATGCATAAATACTACCCTGGATACCTTTTTTCCCCCCTGCAGTGTGAATGTACATAGTACGCTTCAAATTTTCTCTAGGTAGTCATGCCATTTCACAGGAAAATGTAAGGTTAATTTAACCAGGACAGAATGAGATACTGCAGTTCAAAGTTACTCTAAGTGGGACACTGCTGAAGGAAGCTATTAATATCTCTTACAGTGTGCATGCTCAAGGAAACATCGTGAATCAGCTCATTTCTCATAGGTATACTACACAGCTTTCAAAATGGTAGGATTTACTTCTGTTCATCAGAAAGGAAAGCACTCTGCTTTAAGCTAGAGGCATTTTCTACTCTTTAAACATATTCACAAAAACAAACTTGACAACACTTACTGCCTTGGGTAGTAGAGAAGCACCACCGACATGGAAGGCTACCAATCAGCACCAGAGGAGTTGCAAAGCGAGAGGCTCCACCGAGTGAATGTAAGCCATTAGAAGAACAGTAATCAGTTTCAGATGAATTCAAATTGCCCTTCCTCAACTTACACATTAATGCAAAGTGAAATAAACAGGTTTACCTCGTTTGTGTCCACATTTGTAATGGTATTAGCTGAGATTTTATTCTTAATTGTTATGTTTCTTTCTTCGTCATGTATTTTTAATCAGTGACCTATCACTTTACCAAAAAAAAGTCTTTATAACTAGCCGGTCTTGTTATTGTCACCATTTCCTTTTTCCTTTTATTTCTAGTCTTACTTTCTTTTAAAAGAAGTATCTCAGTACTGTATTTTAAATTGTCACTGAAATAACATTCAGCATTTACAGTAATTAACTCATCATTACTTTGAATAACTAAACTAATTGGTATGCTCTACAAACCTGCAACACTGCAGAATTAAAAATAAACATAACAAAGATATAATTTACAACTAATCTATACTTACAATTAAAGTTAGTTTCAAGATTTATTTCATTCTATTATTTTTTATTAGCTACAGCAGACAGTAAATGGGGTGTACCACGTTCTGCTTTGCAAACACCTAGGTTATAAAACATAATTACACAAATTAATTAGAAATGAGTACATACACTCATGTCTTTGTTTGTAACCATAACATGTTAAACATGACTACATTAATGAGCAGTTCCTAAAAATTATAAGATAGTAAAACCAAGTAAAATTTTAAAGCACCCTGACCACACAAGGCATAAACATCACCCTGGCACAGAGAGCCACTACTACTTAAATTCTCTTCATGTCCTGTTTTGAGGTTGCAGGTGGTATAGAGATCATTCTTCTACGCAGCAGATTAGCAACTCTGTGAGAACTCGCAACACCCAATGTACCATTGCAGAACAGAAGTCCAGACTAAAATGTTCCCTGAACTAGGTCACGTACTTTCTTTCCTACCTACTCTCAAAGGTTCTCTGATGTCTAAAAGCCTAAGTCCCCTCAGTTCTGCCCACTGACTAGATACTCACCCTTTCACAAAGCTCAGTGTTTAACAGGAACCTAATTATGCTAAGCATGTTTATTCCTTTGTAAAAATTTGCTTCTAAACACTCTATGGGACCAAAAACTACTAGACAAGGAAGGGCAGATACAGTGACTGCGCACGCCTTGGTTCCCTGGGAAATCAGACTAGAGGTGACTCTCCAGAAAGCAAGGAAACAAAGTTATTTGTACGCTTTCTTTTAAAACCAAGCAAAACAAGTGTTTATTCATTTGTGGAGACCAGATCTGTACCTGCTGCACTGTACTAGCAGTGTCCATTACTACATTATACTGCTCTAGCATTTCAAGTACACGTAAAGCCTGCATCAGCAAGATGCATTTCTTTCAGTCCCACCATGGCAAAGTAAGAGGTACTAACCATAAGCTTTTTTTAGCAATTTAATTGCATCTTCATAAAGAGCATCTGCCAATACAGCTAAACTGGATCAGATACGCCTCGCCAGTCCAACACGTTGTCAAGAATCTGTAGGGTGAACCTCGTCTAGGATCTCCTTTGAAGGTGGGCGTTTAGGACTTTTATGTACTAATAGCTCTTTGTCATGACAACCAACAAATATTCAAGGCCTAAGAGACCTAAAGATGTTTCAGTTAAAACCAAACTACAGTCAAATCATTATACGTCCCTTAAAAGAATTAGGGAATACTAAAAGACCAGAACTACCCTACACATTACATAGCTGCTGTTTGTGTATTAATAAGGATTTAGAGGACCTGAAAGAGGCATCTACAAAGTACAAGTCTAAGGTAAAGACATGCTGATTTACCTTCTTACTAAAAATTAAAATTACAGTTTTGATAAGTACGCTTATGAAAATACAAAAGTATTTAGTTATATACTTTATACTATTTTTTCCTTTATGGGCTAGTATCAGCTGCTCAAGATGTATTTAGGTGGTTCAAGCTTGTTTTGCATGGCTCCAGAAAAAAAAAAAAATGACAGAAATTACCCCAAACATTAATTTCGTTACATTAATTCAATACTTCTATTTAATAAGCAAAATTTATTGTTCAAGTTAATGCTGTATCTCAGTGACCTCATGAAATAAGTGAAAGAACAAGTTTAACACACTATTGCTTCTTTTTACGTACCGAGTAATAAATATGTTTCTGCAAAATGATACACTGAGTATCTTTATTGGGACCAAGTTAATAGCAGTCTAGTGCAAAAATTGAAACATTTAGATTGTGTTTTCAATGTAATTTTTCATTATGAACATCTTCTCATCAATAGCGTACTATTAAAGAAACAAGAGTTGCTGTTTAGAAAACACAAAGAAAGTGTTTACCTGTTCACTGTAGGCATAGCATCGTATCTAATTCACTCTGGTTCAGAGTTCTCACATGGCAAGTCACAAGTAAAAATCAAAATGAATTTTTAACAGGACAAATTGCATTACAGAAGTAATGCATGCTTTCCCCTCTAGCACAATTGGGAAAGCACATATGTGAAGTGCTTCCTTCCAAGACATAAAACAGAAAGGAGAAAAAAAAAAAAAAAAAAAAAAGATTTGTACATTGCCTCACTTCATAATGAAAGGGTAGTTATATCTTGTGTGTACTCCCTCAACACAGCTCTAATAAATCTCAGTAACACAGTTACAGATTAAAAAAAAAAAAACAAAAAAAAACAAAAAAAAAAAAACCCACACCAACCAGAAAAGAAAGAAGAAACAAGCACAGGAGAATTCAATCACCTTCACACATTTGACATTAAACACCTCAAATTACAGCAGATATTGGCAGATATCTCAACACTTGCAAATTAAGTGTGGACAAATGGCTGCAGACATACAACTGACGTTCTGCCCCTTAAAAAAATCGTCATGCATAAGGATATTTAGGGTCTGATCCAAAAGTCAAGGCAACAGAAAATTAGTATATTCAGTGGGCTTTGGAAACAGACCTTTTCATGATTAAGATATTCATTCTTCTGAATAGCAGCACATGGATATACCTTAGGTACACAGTCTCTTACTAAACCAAGCATCATATATATTTTCAGCACAACAGCATCATGTCTATTTACCCTAATGCCTTAACCAACTGGGTTAAATAAGCAGATAATAAATCATCTTATTCATACAAAAATAAGAACGTCTGGGCCACAAAGGTTTTGATGATTAGTTTGTGAAAATCCCTAAAGAAACCATGACCATTTTGGACCCTGCTTGGTCCGTTTTCTCCTTACGCACATGGTAAACAACAGTTCTCATCATGCATTGCTAAAATGGGGATTTTCAAGAAAGCAGTGTAATTTCTCACAGCTAGCACTAAATATCACAACATAAGATAAAAGAAAAAAATTAACAGGCTACTGAAGAGAAGTCCAGGGCATCAAGCAAAGTCCAATACTCTTCTTTCCTCAACTCACTGCCTCCAAAGATAATTATCAGGATTAAAGGGAACTAAAGGATGAGGAGAAATTAGTAAGGACAGTAAATTAAGCAAAATATACGATGCTTTGGCTTCACAGTAATAAAAGAATTCAGAAATATCATTAACAAACATACAAATTAATAGTACTTTTCAGCACTCTACTTAGGAAGTCTACTTTCTACACATCTTCTGTATTCCTGTTGAACTCCATCTGCGCTTGTTTTAAGTCATTTATGCTGCTCTGTAGTCATATAAGCCAGATAATTATCTGCAGTTTTATAAGCTATTGTGGATCATGAACCAAGTCAGTGCTTCTTTTGATGTCCTCATGTTAGTCCCTTGTCACTGTAAAAAAACTAAATGATCCAGCAATAAGCATCTTTTTTTCCCTTTTTTTTTGTAATGCATAACAATTATGCCATCATCCTAACCGTGCTAGAGTTGCTATTTTCCTACTCGACTATATTCAGCATTGAGTAGAACTGACATAGACCTTAACATTTTTGTCTTATCAGCAAATATCCTTTGAACATTATCAGACTGTCACAGCGCTGCAGATACAAGCACTAGAGTTTCAGAAGTGGGAAGAAAATAATCTCTCTCTGTTTTCTTCCCTATACTAAGCTCAACCAAGAAAAGTTCCTCTACTTCATAAGACTCAACATATTGACAGACTGGTTACAAGCCTAAGAACACAAATCTTTAAAAATTCCTCACATCGCAGACTGTGTGACCCATCAAACCAAACTCCTTGGGATCTGAAAATGTTTATAACCCCCAAATTATGAACAGTGAGAAATCCCTTCCATTTAGTTTTAATTTCTGAGTAATTTTTAGGGCAAAGGCCCATTTCACAGAAAAGCAAGAAAAGAGCACAACACACGGTAGGTTAGCAACAAGTGTGCATTTCACCTAATGAGCAAGACTAAATTTTGCTATGAAGCATTCATTTTCTTCAAAGTATTGAAAGACCTACAGCCGTTCAATTATTGCCAGCTAACATACTATTTACGACTACTGCTAACAGATCCTCCATCCTGTTCACTTCTGATAATGAAATAAACTAATAAAGTTGGGGGTTTACTGTGAAAAATCAGTTACACTGAAATCTACAAGATCTTGAACATAACCATTAGGGAGTTTTGTTTACTTTTTATAAAATTAAAGCACAGAACCAATATGAGGACAAAAATGACCCACTGGATTTCACCATGACTTTTATAAAAACTTATCACAGTACGTATTAAATCGTTAGTGAGACACAATGCTGCTTGTTCATTTTAAAATGCAGAGAACAAAACTCATTGCAGAAGCAAAAAAGGACCAATAATATAATTACAACGTGGTGCCTGTGCAGTCGGCGTTAATGCCGTTACTTGACATTGCAAGGCTATGCCTTCTCCCCCGAGCCCCGCTGGAGACAAGGTTCACCCTAATTGGTTCCAAAGCACAACCCACCACCAACAGCCTTCCTCTGGCCCAGGAATGGTAATTTCCACACGACTGTAAATAGTGTTTGCAAACAATACAAACACAGTAATAAGAGGCTAGGTGGGTAATTAATGTGGTTACAAAGCAGCTTATTTGCATTTTTATTTAAAATTGCCTTCTTTAAAAAGCAGCTCAGATTTCTTTTTGCAAAAGGAGCCTTGGTTAAGGAATAGAGCAGTAATTACTCTCTTTAGGGGTTCTTTTATACAACCTTTAGGGAATTAGAATGAAAAGATAAGCAGAATTATAAAGGGAATCATGTAAAATAAGAAATACTCTATAAACACTTAGTACTGTATTTACCATAAGCTAAGCTTGTCTTCTTCATTAATGGAATATATTACAAGCTTATGTTACAATCAGATTAATTGTGAAGATGGTTTTTTTTATTAAAAAAACACACCAAAACTATATGCAGCCACTTTAATGCCCCCACTCCTCTTCTCTCCTACAACTGACAACCAGAAATCCAGTCACAGCAAAACTCAGTTTACGTAAAAACGCATCTACCTAGGCTATAATAAAGAAGTTTTCAGTATCAACAACACTAAACAGTTTTACAAAAGAGATTCTGAGAGGGAAAGGTTCAGAAAACTATCAAACCCAAGTTACGTTAGTATATGTAAAGTATCAGTGAAAACCAAACTTCTCTGCACCCTCTAAGTTGCACTCAAGCCAACGTATAAAGGCTACATTTTTTTAAAGATAGACACCTACAGACAGGTTTTTAATATTGTTGAGCAAACAGTATTCCTAGTGCCATTTAATTGAAGACGAAGCACAAAGTACAGTTTTGAAGGGGTTATTCTTAGTTTTGTTTCTGTTTGGGGAGGTATCTTAAAATTTTGGTTAGAAAGCCCATACTGCATTTAATTAGTATTATTACAAAGCTTTAAGCATGCTAGGGATTTTGAGACTCACATGTTCGCAATAAGAAAGGCAGGGCTGTGCTAAAGAAACAAATCACCAAAAATATCACCTCAACATTTCTATACATGAAATTCTGCTGGCTGGAGGAAAAAAATTAAGGAATGATAAGACACTGTGACTTCTCTGAAAATTACATTTTAGATATATATATCATTTTTTTTTTTTAATGTGTAGCAGATGTTGGAAGGTGAACAGAATTACGAAAACAGAAGTAGTCAACTCAAAAGACAACTTTGTCTTTACTGGAGGAAATGATGGCAAATTCACTAACTATATTAAAACTTTGCAATCCCATTGCTACGCAAGTGCTCTGTTGGTTTTTTATCAGCTGTGTGATTATGACCATTATGAACTCATACATTAGCACAAAATTCCAATCCAAAGTAGAAATCCAAAAGTAAAGACAAAAGTAGAGCAAACCATACGTTCCCAGACCATTTATTCATCCCCCTATTCAAGTATATTTTCAGGAACAATTAATTTCTTGTACAAGGCACAAAACCAAAATGAGCTAAAGTGACCAAAACATCGCAAAAAATTATTTTATTTTTTTTCATTTTGTTTCTCCCCAAAATTAAAAACAATCTGGTTTTATTCCTCCACAGATAAAACTCTGCAGATCTTCTTTCCTTCAGAATGGCCAGACTAAATAAAAGTCACCGTCATGACAAAAAGTCTGCAACTGGCAGGTCAGCAGGGTCTTGTGGAATTCCAAACTCATAGCCTGTGCAGGACTAACCTCACCCCCCCACCCCACATCATCCCCAACAGTCCTCACATGCTTCTTGCAGCAAAGAAACCCTTTCTCTGGCATCCTGGCTTTTCCTAGGGATGGATGAAACGGGCTGTAACAACCGCAGAAGCTTTTCCATGATTTGATGAGGCTACAGTGAACTGCAGGAATGGCTTACAAACAGCAAGCCAAATCACCCTACTCGAAAGATATCACAGCATTTTCCCTAGTGTTGCCATAAAAACAGTCCTCAGCCATTCTTCTTAAGTACCATCATCTCTCCTAGCTATAAAGCTAATCTGTTGCATCATTCTTTTCCTTCACCAGCATCCAGTTTTTCATTATTAGTAGCAATCCTTCTGCTTGCCTTATCTATGTTGGCAAAGAAGTCCCAATTTATTTCAATGTGCCTCATTATACCGGCTTTCCTCATATCTGAGGAAAAGATGAAGGAAAACAAAGATTTCTGCCTTTTACTGAGCAGTGCCTTCATTCATATTACTAGGCTTTTTAAAAATGTTATTTCCCACACATGTAAAATTTCCACAGTGCTAAACTGCTGTAAATTCCCTTCTACCTTGCTGGACATTCTAAACTTTCTCCTGCATTTATCATCTCTATTATCACCATTAAAAAGTATTCTCTACTTAGAGATGTGCCAACAACATAAACCAGAACCTTAACAAAATAAAAAGATGACACTACAAAATGTTTATGTCTATTTCCTTAATCCCTACTTATTAAATAAGAACTGAGTTCCGAGAGCACTAAATCCTTTGCTTGCTACCATTACAATGGAAGCCAATGTGACTACACAGGGTAGTGAGCATAAAATATCATGAAAAGTAAATCTCTGAAGAGTCCAGAATTGAAAACCCTTGGGCAGGAACCTCAGCTATTTATACTATACATTTTTCCTGCAAACTGTCACATACATACGAAGAATTAATATTAATGATCTTTGCTTTATGTAACCAAAATTCTGTATTTCACCGAGTACTGTACAGCAAAGATCAAAAACTGACTCAATAGATCTGTAGTCCTTTTCAAGTAGATAAAAGCTGAAATACAGCCACTTTTTTAAGAAATATTTTCCTTTTTATCCACTTTCACATTAGCATTCACTTTATTTTGAATCGCAGCTAGCAATTGAACCAGAATAAAAATATTTGAGAACCACATTGAGAAATAAAACATACATCAAATCAACTAAACTTTTTTAATTTATCCCTGTTTACTGGAATTATAAGCTATATGAGGTCCTCTAAATGCTTGGAAAATGCCCACCAAATCCTTTAAAGCCTCCTGCACTCACACTGACCGGCTTTACATTTCATAAATGTAATTACTTTAAAATATCACTGTATTTTTCTTGATAATAAAGCTCTATCTTTACTGTAGAAACAGAGCAGAGCTAACTATGGATGAAGATGCAAGTATGAAAAAGTTCAGCTGTAGCCAGTACATCAACTCTGGTTTTGCATCTAAATGCAATCAGCATGCAGTAGGATGCCCAACACTGCAAGTTAGAGGCTTAACATATCTGCTATATAATTCAGACTCTGTTTTACAATGATTTCATTACTGACCATAAAAACTGTAACAGTGGAACTGTATAAACAAACTGAACAGTGTTTTTACTGTAAAACATGAATCTAATATAAATATTTGCCTCTCCCTTTTCTCAGCATCTGTAATGAAAGTAAATTCATGCCATATGTTTATAGCGTGCAAAATAATAGATCTCAACAATTCATCCGTGTAAATGTCGGTTAAATTGTTTATTTAATGTTTTTAACTTTGCGAGGGTTTTTTTAAGCACAAATTTCCTCACAAATCATTAAAGGCTCTTGCTCTTGTCAGTGGCTACATCCACCAACACACAGCTGGTTTTAGAGATGAATCTGGCAGAAAAATTTGAAGATCACAGATTTCTCAACTGATAACCAGATCAATAGCTCTGACAGGTTGAAACATGTCCATGTGGATAGTTACTGTCCCAATGCACCAGCCTGCAAAGTGAAACAAGCTGCTGCCTCAAACATGTCAGAAGACTTCAAAATACAAAAGCAACCGCTTTCTAGCTTCTTATACTAACAGAGTGACGAGCAGACTGTATTACATCTAGATTTTCTTAATGCTGTGTATGCATGCTACTACTGTTTAAAAATTATGTCTACCATTATTTAACAATTCACTGTACATCTGTATTCGGAAAACACCTTCACAATACACTTCACTCTCCTAAAGTGTCTCAGCTGAGTAGATTACTCACAGAAACTTACTGAATTCTTGAACATTACAGCCAAAGTCTGGTCATACTTTCTGGTCTCAATCAGTTGTTACAAGCACCAGTACCGGTTAAAGCTTACGCTGTGAATTCTCCACTAGTAATATAAAGTCCGATTCCATTGCAATTACAGTTACTTAAAAGATTCCTTCACAAAAATCTGGCTCACACTCTTAAAAAGAAACTACTCAGCAGTGGCAATAATGTTTAGTTTGAGTGTCTGTGGCTGCACGTGAGACAAGTTGACACAATTTTTTTTTATTGCATTACCAGTTAGCTTTATACGAGATACTACCTCTTCCTCCAAGGCCTTTTCCCCATAGCAAGGTTTGGATAACTACTTTTACCTTGATTCTTCAGAACGGTCACTATTCAGAGCACTGGAAGATGAAGTATGTCTTTACATTGCAGGCTTTTATAACTGTATATTACACTGTGGTGGCATGTAAGCCAATAATATATAGTTTTAGAATACTATGCTTTGAAACAATACAATTCTTTATTACAAAATAACAAGACAATATTGGAAATAATATTTTCAGATCAATGCACGTGCTCTACCAGTAGATATTCTGAAATATTTTCTGTTTTGAAGAGATTACTTTTTAAGAGCGTTTATTTAGCACTGCTTCGAAGCTCTTTAATTCTGTACTAACAGACTGTGGCTCCATTCAGTATTTACCACATCTCCAAAGCCATCTTTTACACATTCTTCAGTTTTTTTCCATAAATTAAAATCTGCCACTAATCATGGTGAGATGTCCTCCCTCAATCTCTCACATAAGTTAATTCCAAGAACAATTTATTATGCTGTTTCTAATGTAGTCTTATATAGCTTTGGTATGGAAATCCTGTATTAAGTCTAACCATTTTACAGAAAAAGCTTACAAAATTAGCATCCAACAGATAGAAAGGGAAACTTTATCTCCTGTATCAAGATTAGCATCCATTAGTACCCAGAGACTAAGACAGAAATAATTTTCCAGAGCTATTCTGTACTCCATCTACATACACAAACAACCATAAACCAAGGACACCAGTGGAGACTACATGGGAAATCAGTCCCCCTTCCTTGAGGGGGAAACACACATAGTTGACACACAAAAACTGTTGCCCATGTTCTGTATAAATGTGCCTAGTTTGCTTCTCATCTTTCTACGCTTTACAAGATTACAGCTGGAATACACAGACTCACCAGGTTTTAATTTTATTCGGTTACTTAATCAGCAAGAATATAAATCACTCGTTAGGTGAAGAATGCTTTGGGGAAAGGAATACAGCAAGGAGTCACATGTATTTTGTTGGTGTTCTTCAGAGCCATTCTCCCTTCTCTTGTCACATCCCTACCTTAAGTTTCTACATATAAAACAAACCCACATTTTCTTTTTATAGTTTCTAATCTTTGATGTAGCTGAAGGCTTAACACTGAGGAATAATTACAAAAGAAACATTATACATTTTATGAAATATTAAACTTACAACTTATCTTTTAATATCTACTTCAAAGACGATTTGACAGGAATAAATAAATGAGAGCTTCTTGGCAAGAAAAGCTGTGACTTATGAAATATTTTATTCACTCATATTCTTAAGTATATTCTTGAGAATACCGCTAACATCTGGAGCTACACAGACTTACCCAAACATTCTGCTCATAGTCAATTAGGAAATTATATCAATAATAATGTAAAATAAATTACCTAGCTCTCTTCCTGGAGCATAGATTTCAATGTTCGTCAGAGCAACTATGTGTACAAACAGTGCTGTAGTGTTTTTCATTAAGCCTTAAAGTCAATTAAGCTACGAATTGGAACAATCATTCCTCCTTTGCAAAGTATTGATATTTTTTCTTGGCTGCTTTCAGGTCTTTTCACTACTCAAGGAAAGATTTATGTTTGACAATTTCTTTCTGATTAAAATGAATCATAACTCTAGAATTCTAATTTCCTCTTTTCCAAGCAAGAAATTATCAAACAGTTTTAAATTGATATTGAACATCATTGCGCATGAACATTCATTTTCAAGATATCAAATGTGAAGCTATACTGATCTCTCTTTTTATCTGCTGCATTTACATATTTTCTCTTCCTTTCTCTCCATGTATATAAAACATTAGATTATACCAATATAATAAACTATACCGCTCTATAAAAATTATATTTGACAGACCAGCTGGACCAGTCACATTAAAACTTGTCACAATAGTTTACATAAGGCAATTAACCTTTATTTGCAGTAACAGAAAAATTGCACTGTAGTTCAGAAAGAAAATAACTGGAGTACTGCAGGTAGCAAACAAATGTCAGTTATCAAAAGTAATTAGCAAGTTTGTACAGGTAATCGCTACTCAAATGGCTCAAACTCTCTATAAAAACAGCTCTTCAGACATGAATTGTTAAAAAACAGTTTCTAGATTTGTTTCCAACAGCCAATTAAGATCAGTTTGAATTTTTCTTAAACATGGCAACTAATCTGAAACAGTCACACTTTCTCCCATTATTCTTCCCGGTTTCTATAAATCTTAACAATTGAATTTTTCCAAGCCATTTAGCTGTCCCATTTTCTCTTTATAAACTTGATTTTCAGCCTGCGCCGAAAGCAGACTGAACCAGCGGGTTTTGCCTACCAGCATATTTAAAAGCCCAACAGGCCCAAAGAGGAGCTGTCTTTCCGCAGACACTCACTGACAGCGTTCCAGACAAGGATGTCACAAATATACTCAAAGGGAACAAGCTGGATGGTTTCCCTAAGTACTGTTACATATGCCGTGCAGTTCATGCACTTTACAAGAAAATGGGGTTTAGACGTTCAGTTAAAGAGTAGAAACACATTTACCAAATTTCCACCCCTCAAAATACTGCAGGAAGACAGTATTTACAGCGCAGCTCAGAGATTTAATCTGAACAATTTACAAGATAACATAAACCAAGCAGGTAACGCTGCTGTTGCCAAACCTGTAACATGAACATGAGGCTTCTGAGGCTGCATCCTAAACAGCTGTATTTTTTTAAAAATTGGTTTTCAATTTCAATTTCCTTTCAATAGTTTTACTTTCTCTAGGAACAAGGGAGACAAAATACCGTGGATGCTTTGAAGTTCTTTATAGCAGGATAGTTACAGCTACATGTTGAGAATTCATCTGAACCATACTGCAGAGGTTGTTGATGTTTTTCTTAAACTGTTTCATTTTAGGAAAGAATTTTCAATTAACAACTTCCTGCTCCATACTTACATCTATAAACTAAAAATTAATATTTTACATCAATAGTTTAATACTAGTATCAATCAAATTAATCTTTGTCTCTTTGTTTTCAGTAACTGATATTGGGGCAGGTTTTTGTGTTTGTTTTCCTCAAGATTGCTCACAATTTGATGTAAATTTTAAGCATCTTGTAATTCATCAACTAATTCTCCCCTGGTTACACACTCCAAGTAATTAAAGTTCAGTAATAACTTATTCTTTCTGCTCCAGCACCTGCATTTCATTTGTTTATTTTCCCAGAGTCATAAATCTGAGGGACTGTCAAAGTGCCATAATATTAGTGCAATAATCAAAGTTAATTAATCCCTCTCAATAAACAACAACAAAGCCATTACAAAGATGCATTGAAGGTTTTCCAGCTACCCAGTTTACAGATGAGAATCTTTCCTGAACAATTAGAATTTGAAAACTGTTAGTAAATATATGTAGTGTTTCTGAAGTAATTTGACCTTCAGTGATCTTCATTCAATTAACAATTCATTAATTTTTGGTGATATAATGTAGGTATTAAGACAAGTACTCCTGAACTCCCATTGTCTTCAGTGTCTTCAGAAATATTTTCAAAATTAAGGAGATAATGGGTTATTTTTCAAATGAAAGGTACCCAGTACTGCCTTATTTTAGTTAGATAAAACACATATATAGAGATCTATTTAGTTGGACTGGGGCTACCGAATTCAGAAAACAAAATATCACCAAATACAGTTCTATTGAAAGAGAACAGACAGATGAACTTTAAGAAACCAACACTACTATTTTGCATTATGCTATTCTGTTGGAATTCTCTTGGACTACCATGCTATTGAAACAAAAAAAAAAAAAAAAAAAGAGTGCGCTTTAATGTGAAGTATTGAAGGGGAAAGGAAGATATTTTTCTCTCCCAATCCTTTACTGTAAATCATTAGTATCATCCAGGCAAGAGAAAAAATCTTAAATACAAAGACTGTTTCTTGAAGAAACTTGTGGTTACAAAAATTAGCAATATTATATAAGCATCACCTATGTGGAAATACTTATTTGTAAATAAGCACTGTTTATTTTGTACTAATAAATAATTATCTCTAGACTACTGATGTGTAAATATTAATACTATTAAGTGTTCTTCCATATCACCTAGGAGCACTTGAAATATTTTCAGAGCTTGGGAAATAAAGCTAAAACACTCATCACAATTTTTATCAGGAAAGAAATAAAATTCCAAGAATCTGATCCTACAGTTTATTATTTAAGCGTATAGAACTGTATCAATAGATTATCTCCTGGAAGTCAGCAGTCACAGCAAGCTCTGACAAAAGTACCTTGCCACCTTTACTAAGTAGTAAATGATTACCGGAGGAATGAATTAAGAACACTGAATGACAAAAAAAAAAAAAAAAAAAAAAAAAGAGGGGGCAAATTTAGTAGTCAAAGAGAAACAAGGGAAGACACAGTACTGAAGAGCTTGTATCTGCATGATAAAATGGAAGAAAAATACAGACTGCCTGGCAGCAGTGCTGTGGGCCTGATGGACTGGGAAAGAAAAGTAGGGAAGCATTCTTGGTTTTGAAAAGTGTAAGGATGTTCCTCTGCAATCTGTCATAGTATAAAAAGTATGAGCAAAATAGTAACTTTCCCTAACCTTCCCCCCCACCACCACCAACATAACTTGCAGCTGTTTCATCTTGTACTGTCACTTGTTATCCTTCCTGACCTTCTTGTAGATGGGTGTCACACTGGCTAACCTCCAGTCAACTGGGACCTCCCCAGTTTGCCAGAACTGTAGATAAATGATGGAGAGAGGCTTGGTGAGCTCCTCCGCCAGCTCCCTCAGTGCCCTCGGGTGGATCCCATCCAGCCCCACAGACTGGTGCTGGTCTCGGTGGAGCAGCAGGTCACCGACCGTTTCCTCCTGGACGGTGGGGACTTCATTCTGCTCCTCCGCATCCCCGTCTTCCAGCTCAGAGGGCTCAGTACCCAGAGGGAAGCTGGCCTTGCTATTAAAGACCGAGGCAAAGAAAGCAAGGGGTACCTCAGCATTTTCCTCATCCTTTGTGGCAATGTTCCCTGCCGCATCCAATAAAGGATGCGGATTATCCTTGGCCCTCCTTTTATGTCTAATGTATTTGTAAAAACATTTGTTGTTATCTTTCAAACACTCAACCCTACTGTCACCATCCTTCAGCTCTAGGCAGTCGAAACGCTCCCTGACATACAGAGCTACCCCACTGCCTCTCCTTCCTTGCCCACCCCTTCTGAAAAGTTTGTAGCCATCCAACATTCTCCTTCAGTTACACACTTTGGTTCTGGAAACGTCCTGTCCTATTAACTATGATACATGCCTCAGTGGGTCTTTCCAACATTTTCGCCATTACAAAGCATCTGCATGTAACAGACAACAGCATGTGAGTCCTTGCAGTCCAGTGCAGTTGTACGAAATGAAAAGTATCACTGATACACCAGTAACTGAACAGGATATTACAAAATAAGACAAATCCCTTTTTCCTTAGATTCTTGCATGGCAATGTCATATCTACTTAACTGCTTGTACTGCACAAAAGACTTCACATCTTGAAAACCATAGCTTAGTGCTGGACACTACAAACGTTCACTTACCCATTCCAGGAGGATGCGCTGTACAGCTTCATTGCCTCTTGACGTATTTCTGCAGGCCAGGATAACATATGCCCCATGCAGTGCAAGAGACTTGGCAGTTTCAAAACCTATGATAAAACATTTTTTCCTAGTCAGAAGTAGGTCTTGGTAACAAAACAGAGCTATAAAATTACCTGAAAAGGTGAGCCATGCACTTAAGTACACCGGCACTACCTGCACTCTGACCACCTGTTTGACAGTCACCTGGATGTTTAAGAGCACATATGAAAAAAGGCAGACACCTCAATTTGAGCAGGCCTTTGGGACAACAGTTGTATATATTTTGTGCAATACAGACTTGGGATCTTCCAAAATCAGACTCAATTTATCTGCCTTTGTGCCTTCAGCTGTTAGCAGAGCAGGATTACACATACTCCTTACTTGCCCGACAGTGAAGAATGAATTACGGCAAGATGGCAGAACTATCATGCCTAGCAACATCACACTGAAAGCGGTA
Organism: Falco peregrinus; assembly: GCF_023634155.1. Taxonomy (NCBI): domain Eukaryota; kingdom Metazoa; phylum Chordata; class Aves; order Falconiformes; family Falconidae; genus Falco; species Falco peregrinus. The sequence continues at coordinate 9,598,172 of NC_073734.1, forward strand.
AGAGTATTCTAAGATTGAGCTCTGGGCTCTTTAGATGCACAGTTAACCTCTGATTCGTTAATCTGAGGACCACCTGTGGCAGAGGGATCATCCAATGGGATGTGTGAGGGGTAAGAACCAAAAATCACATGGAGATAACTGCTCCTTGTTCCAATCTGAACATCAGCCTATCTGTGGACCACAAAACCAAGGACCAGAGAAGTATCCAAGTGTTAAACCATTCCCGGGAGGGGTTATCAAGCTGATACTTAGAAAATGAGATTTTATCTAAGGAGATCTGTAATCTACATGTGTATTTTATTATCCACACACTTTAAAATCTTTGCTAAAATTTTCTTTAAATTACCCATGTAAAATTAACTCAGGTTTTGTCCCATCTTCAACTGATCTATGGAGAACAGTTTTTCACAATTCTTCTCATTACAAATAATCAGTCAAATACCATGCAGCTTCAATACGTTGGTTACAGAATCATGAGGCTAAACAGGTCACTGGATGTACCAGATGACAGAGAAAAAAAAAATAATCCCTGAAAAATTCCCTTTCACATAACTCATTGACATGACTTCATCTATGAGCACATTCTTTCTAAATCTGAAAGAAGCAGACAGACAGTTCATACTTCACTGCAATTAAAAGTGCAGCATGAATCTATACCCCCAGGTATTTTGTTGTTTGTTTTCTTTCATCCATAGAAGTTTCACAGTGAATTCCTAAATGACTGTACACAACCTTTTTTTTTTGCAATAACGTTAATACATTTTTTTCTATTTCTGAATCTGGACACTTCATTTCTCCTTTCTAAACGGAGACTTCAGATTTCAGATTAATTTCAGTTTGTTAATTTGGGACTGTATTGCAATTTAATGAGATCAGTTCAAATTATAAAACTGTCCACAAAGAGCTGCAACTCTTTCCACCTTAAGATCATTTGCAAGCTTTGGAAGCATACTCTGTTTCACTGTTTAACTCATTAATGAAAAGCTGCATAAAGTTGGTCCAAGGTAAACTTCATTTAATTAAAAAAAAATCTGTGAGAATTTACAGCAGGAGGTGATGAGTTCCTGGGAATACAGAATGCCCATAAACCACAGAGAACTGAGCCAGAAACTGGTTTCTATCAGGGGTGACCTACTATGCATTTGTGATGTAAGCAACGGTATCACTGGGGCCCATCTCCATGGAGAACTATAACAATGACAGAAATTTCCATCTAGCTGAAAGAGGCATAGCATAGCTTAATGAATTCCAATTAGACAAGCTTAAACTAGAAAATGAAGAATCAAAATGAAATGCCCAGCAATTTGAGCATGTGAGGAAGTTAGAGAAGTATATGGTTTAGCTTTGTGACATTTAAAGCATGTTCATTTTCTTTTTAAAAATTGTTTACCAAAAAGCCTATTAAAATGGGCTGTCTCACTTCCAAAACACCCCGGAGCAACAAATTTCAGTTACAGTACAGGACATAACTTACATTATGGAAACAACAGACACCAAGATGAATTTATACCATTTTCTGCAATTACATACTTACGGTATTTAAGTCCAAGCAATTTTCTTGTATCTTTTTTAAAGCTATTCATTGTACCAAGCAACTTTAATTACCTGGGTAATTCATTGCATGCACATGAATTCAGCTACAGTATATGCAAAGATTTCCCATTCTAATTCCACTTTAAGCATCTTTAACTAGAATTTTTCATGTAACTAATGTAAGACTTATACCAGAATACTATTAGCTAGCTGTATGCTGCTTGTTTTGCACAAAAAAACCCAAAACCACCAACCACTTATTTGGACCAGCTTACCATATTATTAAAAACTAGTTGGAATGCCAGGAAGTAAGAACAGTTTTTCCACTGTTATACACAGATCTAGAGCTGACTGCCAGTTCAATTAACTAAGCATGATGATGTTTTGCTAACTCTACCCCATGTCACCCTGCAAAATAATAAATTCCACGCCATTCTTTGTTATAGCTAGTAACTGATTCCCATTATAAACTAAACCGAGAAAGATGAAAATATAACCAAGTAAGTTACATGCTGCAAATTTAGTTAATTTTAATACCACCTTGATTTTTCCCTGCAAACTTCAAGATCAGTGTTAGAACACTTCTCTTTAGGATGTATGTACTCGCTCTTTTCTGGGCTACCAAAGGACGATTCTTCACCCTTAGGCAGACACGTTCTGGATCCTTCAATGAAATCTATGTGCAGAAAAAAAACCCCTTGTTTTAGAGGATTTTTAAGCAGCAGTCCATCCTTCCAGTCAAAATACTGTCACAGGTCAAGTGCTAATGTGTCTCCCGATCAGACATATTCTGAACTACTAACTCATTCACGAACACTCGCACTATATTTAGGACAGCTAGATTTGTGCAAAAGGAGAAAAACAAATCCAGGTATCCCAATCCACAACGTTCCAATTCTGGTTACAGGTAGAGATTGTATATAAACTATTACTACTTATCTTTTTATCACTGAGTGTGGAGCATAATTCATAAGACATCTTTTCAGACCATCTACCAGATGGAATATAGCAAGAAGAAATAGTAACAAAATACCTTTTTCAGAGCTCACTGGGATTTAAATATAATCTACCCACCAACTCGCTGACTCTCGAGACCAACATTTTTATATATGTCCTTAAAATAATTCTTCACAGACCTGAAAATCTTCATTAAGCAGTACAATTAAGTATCTTTGCAGTTTAAGAAAGAATTATGCAGGAGCTTAGAAGAACGCAACTTTTAACTGAAACACCTGAAATAGGAGTTCAGAAGCACCTCAGTATTCAAGTCCTTTTACAGCTTTACCTCTCTGATTCTTCTATGAAAACAAATGTTTCTTTCCTCCCCCAGTGTCACATACCTTAAAAAGGGAAGGAAGATCTTCTAGCAGGATGAAAAACTTTTTAAACAGATTAACTGTGTTAAACTGAGTTTGCTAACAACGTAAATTTTAAAACTTCAGCCTAACACAGGGATTGGGTATTTAAAGTACAAAACTATTTACACTCTGTAAAGAAAAAGCTTACCTATCTAAAAAACTACATTGAATCCAACTACACATGGAATGTGTTTTCATACACCAAAGTAAAGTACAAACATCATAAACACCCAAATAATAGTAAAGCCTTTAAAAAAATAATCACCACAGTAGGGCTTAACAGAAAGAGAACTCTTAAATAACAATGTTAAGGATGTGCATAATTAAGGAACCAGAGCTCTTATTAAATCTACCCACACAAGAACAACTCTGTGGCCTTCAAAAGAACCAAAGATGTCTTTAAAATTGCACTTAATCCGAGACCGCAGCCACCAGTGTGCTCTCTTACACAGACACAGCGCTCTCGCAATGAGGGAACATTAACAGCAACGATACCAGGTTCTTTTCCAGCAAACAACTCTTAGCCTCCAATGGTGAATCTTCCCTGTACCATAGTGCCAGGGTATTGCAGCTGCAGAGCTATTTAGTCCAGGTAAACCAGACAACACAGCCTGCTGCTGACAAGAACTACGGGCATTCATGTTCTGCCCACCCGCAGCAGCTGGCAAAGGGCATACACGGCTAAAGGAAACCGCGCCCAGCCTCAACGTATTACTGCTCCCTGCTTCAGTTCTCAAAGTAGGCAGCTCAAAAAAAGCCACAAGACTTGACTATCTTCTTACAGAAAATCACACGTTATATACTAGTATTTTTTTTTTTAAAGAAGGAACAACTACATTAGAAAAACAGCATAGGCTAATATACTTGAGCATCAAGGACAGCAAATTACGAAGAATACGATAACATACTTCCATCAAAAGTGACAGAAAAACAGTATGTCTAAATATTATACACTTTGGAAAAACCATCATAGCATATTTAAATAATCTATACTAAGTTGAGCAAGCATTCTATAAAATTAAAATAAATTTCAAGTGATTCTTCTGGAAATCTCAGGAGGCAAGAATCTTCTGAAACAGCCTACTCTTGCTGCTGTTGCTCTTAGCTCAATTAGTTCTAATTTGACACTGAGGTGAAAATCATGTTTCAGACATATATGAGGATCAGCATTATGGCACAGCTCTCTATATCAGCAGCTAACCTAAGAACCGGTAGAGAACTAACAAGAGAGCTACAAGCGCATAGGATCCACTGCAGACATTTAAAACCCTTCAGCCCTTTACTTACAGTGTGCTTTTCATAAAGACTCAAAAATTAGCACTCAATTTCATTCTGTGTCTTCTATGACTATTGTTCAATACTCTCACATCTACAGTCGACTACTATCACTGAATTTTGGGACAGATTTTCAGCTAACGATCTCAATTAACGAGCAGTTAGCATCGCTCAATTAATGCCAACTACATTGTGTCAACATACACCAGATGAGTATATGGCTCTGTCAAACAGTGCAACCTCCTCTATAAAACAAAGGGAATCACTGAGTGGAAGAGTAATTCAACAATTTATATAAATAACATAGACATCATACAGTCCATTTATCATTGGGGGATATTTTGTAAAAAAATTGCATCAGGCATTTACATGTTTTTAAACATTCCTTTATTTCAAGTATAACAAAGCTTGAATGCACAAGATGAAATTAAAAACATTTCAGACAATAGCAAGTTTTCTTCAGCTTCTCTACCTTCTCCCAAACCCTCCAGGATACCTTGGATCTGTCATTTACAACACACTCGAAACACAGTGACGCTATCTTTCTTTGCAACAGCTTAGTTCTCAATATAAAAGCCTACAGGGTTTGTTCATATTTAGTTTCTTCAAAAACATTTCTTCCTGTCTCTCCACTGATAGAACAGCTCTGGAAGCCCCAAGATTCTAAAATACCTTCTCATGTGCTTGAGTAACGATTTGAATAAAGCTAGCATGAGTCCAGCCTTCCCTGGGCTCTATGTCGCAGGCAGTTTGAATGCAAACTAAAAGGGACTCTAGAACAAAACATTCTCCCCTTCCACTCCAGTAAACATAGCGAGATCAAGTTAAGTGATCCATGTTCTGTGGAATTGGAAGTGAAAAGTATTAGCCTGCTTGTGTTACATATTTCTGGTCTTTCATATACTGATGGATTACTTATGGACTAGAACAGCAGAAACCAACTCTGATTTTATAAGCACAAACTTTTTCTGTCACTAAAAGTGTGTATTACTTTCACAGCTGCATTCAGGTTTTTCTTTTTTGCCACTACATTGTTTTCAAACTTCCACATTGCCTTCTGAATTGCAGCAAACATCTACCGGGTTCTTATAAACAGCCAGATGCCCCATTTGCAGAGTGAAGCAAGTTAATTTTCGGAATAGATCTGGGGGGTTTTGGAAATATTTGCTTTTAATATAAAATGGGTAAGAGACTTATACAAAATCATTCTTTGATAAACTAGTAGCTGGAAGAGCAGTTTCTTTCCCATATAGGGTATTACGATATTGCAAGCAAAAATCCAACTTCCAATGAATAGGAAGTTTTTTATTTGTACAATTTGGTTCTTCTCAGGAAGGATCAATAGTTTTATATAACCTTCATAAAGTAAAAGCAACGGCTTTTTAAATTAATTCTGCAATCTAGAAAATCTGAAACCTTAATTAAAACATTCTTGGCACTAAACATAAATGAAAAAATACTTTCTGGCCTCTTTCACTCAAGGGCAGCATAACCACTAGTTCAGGAGTTTGCATTTAAACACTGATAGTGTAAAAAACATGCAAGTTAGAGAACTCCTTCCTCCAGACAGAAGTGATACAAAGATCGTAAAAAGAATGCTATTGGGGGGGGGCGGTTCGGTCATCTTACTCAGAGCTCCTTCCAGAAAAAAACAAACAACTTCTTAGACACCTCCTCTTGAACTAAGAGGCCAATACATAGCACTTCAATTTTACTTTAAGATCTTTGGAAGAAAAATATTCTCACATTTGGCCAGTGTGTTTCCGCACAACCAATCCAACAGCTTACCTAGAAAACGTACCGCATGCACAGAACCAGCAGTCTCCCCAAGCTTTAAGCCATCAAACAGAGCCCAGTACGTATGCATCTTTTTAAGCCCTTAACGTTCTGATAAGGCACAACAATTTTTATTCAACCACCAGAAGGTTCATCTGCAATATCCAATCATCAAAATTATACTCATACTATTTTTTTCTTTAATGCAGAAGTAATAAAAGTATCACAAAAATATTTTTCCAGGTAGATGATGTTACTTCCTTCAAACAACCTTTGTTTTGAAAATAAAACTACATTTTTCCTGGATCAAGGGTAAACTTCTATTTCAGCTAAAAAGGAAGAAAATGAGAATAACCAGAGAAAAACCCTGACACAAGACTTTTTTTTTTTTTTAAATGCAACATGTACTCTACATGAAATGCAACTCCAGTTTTGCTTCAGAGGAGAGTTGTGAAAAGGTTAAACACTCAAGAACTTGCAAAAAATCCTCTTTATCATCCAAAATAGACTCTCATCCCAACTGCTGCATCTCAGCAACAGATTAGGTGTGCTTTGTTTTTTTGGGACCCAAGAGAAGTACATATAAATGGAGAAGAGACTCGTCTCCTAGACATCACTAGATTTATTTCAACTTGGAACACCTAAACCCCAGTGACAGTGAATCAGATCATCTTATTTAACACCTCAGGAGAAAAAAAAAAAAAAAAAAGAGTAAAGCAGATTCAAATGTGCTGAAGTGATGAAGAATTCAGAATAACATAAGCTTCTTTTCAGTTTGAAATACTGCAACAATGATGTGTCTGTGCAGGTGGTTTAAGGGTACAACAAGCAACAGATCTGTCACATGGAGTGATGGCAGCCATATGCAGAACACCACATCATTGACAAACTCAGTTTTCAGAGCCCAAAAAGCACCATGCATTCTGTATCAGGATCGGTTGGCCACAACCACTCTGCTCAATATAGGTATTTATGATAAAATCTTAAGAGACCCATTCAAGTTGCTCCAAATGCAAGTTTTCAAGGAAACAAAACACCAATGTATTTTTAGAAGACTAAATTTAAAATGAGCAATTTGCATTAAATACTAATGCACCTTTGTCTCTGTGTGTTTGCAGGCACATGGTAATGAGATACTGATATTTTTCATTGCAAAGTTTGATGTTATTTGAGATACATCCTGCCTCTCCCTTTGTGTGTAAATTGGACAGATGTGTTTTTCTTGGAGCCATGAACCACAGAAAATGCCAACCAAAATGAAAAACGATGACTAATACATTGGTTCTGTTTTCCATCTAACCAGCTTAAAAATACACACTCATTAGACATTACACTTCATCACAATATAATGTTCTGGGCAAGGCAAAGTTATTCTTAACAGTAAGTGCATTGCATTGTCACTGACAAAACTCAAAATACTTAGTTTCATCTGAAGGAAGCACAAATATGAAAAAAACATCCTTAAATTGATGTGACTATATAGATCTGTGACTCACTGTCCTTGTAAAAAATCAAAAATGCATCATTTGAGACAAAGAAAGCTAAATTAATAACAAGCAAACAAAAATATAGATCAGTGACTACATCAGGCACATACATTTAAAATACACAGCACCTAAGAGCCAGAAAGTTGCAGTCAGATCTAGTATCTACTCTAGTTGTACTATCCAAAGATGCCCACCAACTCATTTTAAAATGCAATGACACAAGATATGAACAAAGTTTTCAGCTCTGTTAAAACCCAATGCTGATAATTATCTCAGCTATCCAAAGGTATAGTCTAGCAGCAAATCAAACCCACATTTCCTACCCTTCATGTTGTAGAGGTGCTTGTAGAGGTACTGTCCAACATAACTATTGCAATAAAAGCCAAGAGCTCCAGTCTGGAATGAACCCTATTGTGACATAGAGCATATTAAATATAGATCCAAGCTACTTATCGTGTTAGAGAATTGCAGAATCATAGGGAATGGTTTGGGTTGGAAGGGACGTTAAAGGTCGTCCAGTTCCAGCCCCTGTGCCATGGGCAGGGATACCGTCTGCTAGACCAGGTTGCTCAGAGCCACATCCAACCTGGCCCTGAACACTTCCAAGGATGGTGCATGTCCCATGATAAGACCTTGGTTTAGTTGTGTAAAGGCAATTCCCACCAGCTATTAAATGCCTACCCCTAATACATAGAGATGGCTACCCTGAAAAGCTGTGGTTTTGAATTAAGTTAGATATTCTTTAAGAAGCTTAATTAAAACATAGGGGTAGACAGAACCAAAACTGGTATTTAATACTAAACTGTACATATCATCCCAATCAAGATTTGTTTTGATGTTTTTTTTTCAGTTGCTAGGTCATGTAAATACAAACAGGTTCTGTTAGGGGCCTGACTAGATGAACAGTGGCCAGGGATTAGGGTGAAGGGAAGAGAGGGGGAATCAGAGAAAAAAAATGAATTTTCTGTGAAATCCCAGTTTTCTTTCACACCTACTCCTTGCATTAGATGTATATCAGCAAACAAAAATCCCAGTCAAAAAGGATTCAGACAAGCATCTTCCTTTTCAACTAATGGCAAAGCTCTGTATAAATAACACACACTTCTTTCAGAGGGGAAAAAAAAAAACCACCAAGTCTCAGCCTTCATGTTTCATCTAGCCTTTCTTCATCTATTAAATGATAGGGTCATGCTCCTACCAGATCCCAAGCATATTTCTGTGGATTTAAAAAAAAAAAAAAAAGTGTGGCATTTTAGAGTAGCATTTTACCAATACTAAAAACATTTGCATAGATTAACACAACTAGTTGTATCTTGGCATCACATCTGCCACTGAAGATTACTCTGTCTGAATTTTTTTATTCTCAGTGTTTCTTCAACCATAGAGTAAATCCATGTTTTGTTTTGATTGTCTTTAAAAATGACAGTGTTGCTTCTTGCAAGCAAGTCAACCAGTTTCCTAACACAAATCAATTATTGTAGTTAAAAAAATATCAGAATTTAGCATTTGGCTTTATAAATCAATGTTTAAGGAAAATTTATGTGAGAATTTATTTTTCTGTTTGTATAAATTTTTCCTTTATAACATACAACATATCACTGGGGAAGACAGGAACCTGAATACGCAGCAACTCGGCACACAGTTTCACATTTTCTAAACAAAAATAAGCCTTCCACCTAAGAGTGCATCTATATGTATTACCACCAACTCAAGTCAAACAAAAAGAGTTACATACATCTTAAAAGAAGGCTGAGTGAGTAACTTTGTCTCAAAATGAGCAGAACTCATTTTAGTATGACTCATATTCCTAATTTTAGTAAAAAACCTAAATTACTCTATTTGGAATTACATATGTTTATATTCATAAGTGATAAAAAAATATTTTGTAAGACTGCAGTTGTGTTAATACACTATTTTTATTGCAAAATAAACACCTCTAAAATAAACATTTAACTGAAAATTAGAGTTGCAAAAAACCAGTAAATCTGCCCACAACATAGAGTCAACATCAAACCAGCATCTCAATGAAATCTAGATCAGATCTGAGTAGTCAAATTCAACATGACGTTTAGGGCACACTATTTCCCAGTAAGTAATCATTCCTGAATGTTTAGTCACTATGGGATAAGCGAACTTTTTTTTTTATTTAAATAAAGCCAGTCTATTTATAATAAACATTACTTGAATAGATTATTAAGGAAATAAATAACATTTGCGTGCATGCTACTGTGGCTTCGTCTCTATTTAATAGCAAAGCTGAGGCAAGCTAAAGTGAAGCAGCAGCAACAAAACTTACAATAGTCACACACACACACACCCCCAAAAAAAAAAAAAAAAAGAATTTACCTAACATCAGTAAAAAGGATAACCATGAAAAGACTCTAGTTTCTACCTAATCTTCACATTCTGAAGGGTTTGTGTTCTGGAAAAGTACCAGCGTTAAGATCAAACATAACTGGATTTATAAAAAAATCTGATCAGATACTCAGTCTCAACTAGGTTTTGAAAGCTGTTTTAAGGGGCATTTTTTTCTCAACTGATCCCCAAAACTCTGGGGCTTCCCACACACACACATCGATATTTTTAACACACCTTCTTAGACAAGCTTACTCAAGTGATCAGAAAGAAGCCCAGAGAATTCAAAATTTATCTTTGACTGTCTCCCTTGGGCTTTTTTTTTTTTTAATCAGATATTTTTAAAGTGTTGCAAGTTCAGAGAAACAGGGTTGGCAAACTCATTCTCTAAAGCTTCTCTTTGCATCAGCAGTAGCTTTAGGCAACAAACCAGCTTCCCAACCAAAGCAAAAATGGAGAAAAAAAGCCAGTTGTCTAGTTTCCTTTCAAGTACACTTCTGTTCTTCTGTAAGCCAACAGTATCATAGGTTTCTGTACTGCTGAGCTGAGCCCTAATTAAACATAACAAAAAAAAAAAATCAGTTGCATGTTTTGAAACTCCTTTTGGCAAGTACAACAGTACAGTGTTAATAAAAGAAATAAATTTAATAAAGAGGAATACTTCATCCAAGGTAGAATAATTAAAAGACATACTGTGCTGTCAGCTAAAGTGCCAGATCCTCCAAGCTTTAATCTGTAAATTATTCCATGAGAAATACTCAGTGTTATGTAAAGATACCAAGGAAGTACTACAACATAAATTGGACCAATTTTTTTCTTAAAACAAACTTGATATTTATTTACACCAGTTACACAAACAGTGAAATATTTTAAAATGTATACTAGACATTTTACAGATAAATAATAAAACAAGATTCTGTCCTAAACAGCTCACAATTTGGGTTACAAAAAAAGATGTCTTAGAGAATCAAACATACACAACTAGGTCCTGTTCTAAAGAGCTCACAAAGGAATAGATGAGCAGACCGAAAATTAGAACAACTTGACTTGATTTCTGGCAGTCGCTACCCATCTGTGTCTTTGGTCAACATGAGATAAGACAATTTGTTTAGTTAGGCAGCAGAGGAAGTTTTTAACACAAGAGTCATTTTGGGATCCTGTGAAAAGAACTCAATACAGGGAAGATGCAGTTCATTGTTCCTTCTAGTGCAAGCAAATAAAACCAGCAGATAAGAGCTAGCTAGCAAAGAGCAAGATAACAAGACATGGAGGTTTGGGAATTGATACAGTCCTGGATTACCTCCTTAAATTCTAGATTTTTTTTTATTTGATTGTATTCAGGATGGGTACCAACCTCCCAAGGTTCAAAACTGGCAAACCTTTTGGGTGTACTTTAAACTACGAAGGAAAGAGGGAGATGGGAAGCTGTTATGTAACTCAAATGATCCATCATGTGGTTCCGACATACAAAGTAAGGCAGGAGATGGAGTTCTGAAACAAAAGATGAAGAATAAGAACAGTATTAACAAAAAGTGTCTACACACAAAAGCAAGAAGAATGGAAAACAAGCAAGAATTAGAAGTCATTAAATTATAACATAAGGCCATGGGCAACACCAACAACAAAAAAAGACCTTTCTGCCACACTTTCAAGAAGGGCACAAAAACATAACACACATCTTCCCACAAGAAAACTAATATACATATATGTATTTTTTAGATTACATTTAAAGGTCTACCTTCTAACAGCTGGAACACCAGCAACCCACACAAGAGCTCAATGACAACAACCTTCTAAAGCAAATGACCACCTACAGCTGCCCATTCTATACTAATTTTTTTTCACCTTCCACCAAGGTAGGCCTTGGCAGTTCAGGAAATAGGATGTTAAATCCAAAAACACATATGGCTACAAAACTTTAGATCTGTAAAATAAGAAAAACTGCCAGGTGAACAAGCATACAAAACATCTTCTAAATCCTACTGGGTTTGTGACGACATTGTATTCTAAGACCTTCAGTCACAATTTGCAACAGTACCGTGAACTAGGTAAAAAAAAAAACTTCTACTGGTTGTCAGAACCTAGCACTCAATAGTTCACTCAAGATCACACCGAAGTCAGGCTGTACAACTCCTGACCTCCTATTCAGTCTGCCTTGTCCACGACAAGTTCCCCAGCTAAATGACAAAATCTTTGTGTGTGTATGTCTAGTAAGTGACATTTATTCATCAAATTACATCATATACCATCACGAAGCATATCTCTGCCTTACATTCTAGAAACATAACTTTTTGTTTTGCAAGAGAGAAGTGTTTAAAGTACCAGATACGAAAACGGAATCAGGAAGTCTAGTTCTCTATTCCTTTGATCACAGATTAGATTCAGAAACAGATAGAGTAAGATATCTTCTCACAGATCCCAATCTTCATTCACTCAGGATGCCAAAAGTGTGCTGCCAAGTAGGTCATGCACTTTTTTATGCACTCTTCATAGCCTATCCTAGCAAGACACAGGGTAGTCCAAATTTACCTTCAGAGTTAAAAATCCTTCAACAAAGAATAAGAGTTATACCCTCAGCAGCTGCTCACAGCTGGACACAGACCCAAACAAATACAGTGCTTTTAGGAAAAACTTTATTATTTCTAGTTGCCATATTATCTGCTCTTAATATATCTTAATTACTCTTGCTAAAGAATTAAAATAGCTTTCAGAGCAGCATACTTTTTCTCCTGTGACAGAAAAATCTGTATAATCACAGAATAATCTGTAAACTTAGGTCTGTTACTGCAGCCATATATTGCCCCATGAGCAAAATAAGACTCGTGACATATTTTGCAAAATCTTAGGTAGCAGAGTTAATGTCTGTAACACAGAAATATATAGCAGCAAGAAATGCTGCTCATGCTTGCCAATGGCAGAAGAGGAACAAATCCAGAACCTCTCACAGTTCGTGGAGCTCAATACACAATATAATGTTTTCTTTAATTTGATTTGCGTTAGAAGAGAATGACAGATCCTCCTCAAAAAGTTTTAAAACAGTGATTTTTTTTCACAAAGGCAGCTTTTTGACTAATCATCACAAAAGGAAAATTACACAAGTTTTATGAACTTGAGTTAAGATACCAAAAATAAAGGAGACCAAATCAGAGAATGTTCTGATAAAGCTGCGTGGAGATAAAAAATAAACAAGGAGGCAAGAAATGTATCTCCTACAAAGTTAACATAACCTGGAAAAAATAAAAAAAAATTCCAAGCAACACATTTTTCTGAATCTCAAGTCACAGTGCATACAAAAGATTTAAATCAATATATCCAGAACTGAACTGTGACAGTTCCTTGCTCACAAAGATACTATTACTATCAATAAAGTATGACAACAACCAGAAAACCTAACTTCACTAATTTTTTAGTATAAAGGAGACTAAGTACACGAACTTGGAAACAGTGACCAAGGTAACTATACTTAAATGAAGTAGAGGAAACAGTGTGTATTACTACAGAACTATTCAGATCTGAACACAGCCGGTTTGTACCGAGCTTTCTGAAGCAACAGATAAAGTACTAAAAGCCACCATGTAAAAGTACAGCAAGAAATCAAAACCCAAGAGATGTTACAGGAACGGAAAAACTGAGATTATATAGCTGAACAGAAGGCTACAAAGGTCTCGCATATTAAAAAGAAAAGCCTACAGAAAAAAATGGAAAAAGGTGAAGAAACAATAACAAAAAAATAAATCTTTCTCACAGAAGAAAAATAAAAACAGGAAGGCTTAAGACTTACTGTGTGGTCAATAACAGGGCTAAAAACCACAAATATCATAATTTTTAAAAAATCACAAGAGATAAAACTACTTCTGCTCTCAATGGTCTTCCCTTGAGAATTATTAAAAGAATGTGACATTTCATGTATTTATTTTCCTAAGTCACACATCTTTTAGAAAGGTTTGCGTATCGTAGACTTTAGGACAAATGAAAAAATCTATTTCTTTCTCACAGTACTATTCCTATTCTATAATTCAGGCAAAATTCTTGCCTCACTAATTCCGAAGTCAGTAGCAAGACTCCTGTCAATCAGGTGAGGATTTTGATCTTATCTTCCCAAATTCTTACCTGCCTCCTTTCACTTCCTTCTTGGTAAGGATTTACTCTTTCAGACTTGAGTTTCAAAACCTTATAAATATCTGACACAATCAAGCATGATGAGTTTAAAAGGGACACCAGACACTGAAATCCTTTCTTCTTGTGACCCTACTGCTTAGCATAGGTATAATCACTAAGAAATTTTCTGCTGATAAGCCAAAAATACCATGTCTGTTAACGTACATCTTTAGCTGTAGCTAGAGTTGACAGCATCTAGAAAAGTCTCTAGATGTCTCGGAAGATGCTGTCATTAGAAAACAATATGAATTTATCAACCTCTTCTGTTCTCACCATCTAAGAAGCACTCCAAAAAAATACAAATGTACAGCTGAAACCATTCAAACTCTTACAGTACAATTAGCTTTCAAAACATGAAGACAGAACATGGTACAGAGAGCAAGTTCTGCTTTCCAGCAAAATAGACTGAATCATGTAAAGGGTCTTTTCATCTCTGAACTATGAAATAGGCATAAAATAATGAGAAAAACCTTTGTGAAATTAAATATTTCTAAAGACAGAAAAGCAATCAAGTTATGTTGCAGCTCACTGAAAAGTCTTTTTAACTCTTAGATAACAGACAAAAAGTACCACATATGAAGGCTCCTGCTGTACAAATACATTATTCCCCTGTAAAAGAAGTACTAGAAAGTACAACACAGGCATACAGCTGAATCCCATCCTTTGTAAAAAGATTCCATTACAAGTAGTAATCATTATTGAACCTTTTAGCCCAGATGTAATTTCTTACATGTTACAACAAGTTTCACGTGCATTGTGAATTTCAGCCAAGGTTGATGAAGTTCAATAACTTGGTTAACCAACCATGTGTACTACTCATTACAGAAGTAATAAATAGATTCATCAAAACGGACATGAAAAAGCAGTATGAACATCTGACACCATTTTCAGCTTACTCAATAAGAAAAATAAATTACAGAAATCCAAGAGGACTTTGTAATATTTACAGTATGTAACAAGACAGTTGGAGCTTTACGTAAAGCAGAGCAATGTTGGTATTCCACAATATTAAGCCAGAGTTAAAACTAAGTAATGGCACTCATGGAAAATTCAATCACTATGACCTACCATAAATTTTCATAATACAGCACTGTAAATTAAGGAGAACCCTCTCCTATTAACATTATTCAAAGTCTGAAAATAATAGCTTTTAGTAGTTTTTTAATTGTTCAAAATACATCAGTACTAATCCCTGAGTGACAGCTACTAACATCCCACAACAGAACGAGCTACAAGTTCTACCCCACAGGCACATTTCCCCTCTATAAATTGTGCTTTTCTACACCAATTACCCAGCTAATGCACTCTGGCCAAAAATACACTTCCTGCACGATCCAGGCTCTCCTGGAAAAGCACTGTACTCCCACTCCCCAAAGACACTGGTACAACAAAATTCATGCCTGCTACAAAGCTTTGGACTTCCACAACAAAATTACCTGGAAAAAACTGAGTGAAGTGTTAAGATTGTTTTTTAAGGTGTGTTTAAGTGTTTAAGTACAAAGCAAACAACAAAGCTACTATACAGACACCCATATTTTTATGGTAGGGCTACTCATGTAGGTTTAAGATAATGCATGCCAAGTTTGGTCCACAGCACATGGATCACAGGACTTTAAAAATTCAGCCTTTAATTTTTCGACATTACTTTCCCATGAATTCTTCATTAAGCAAGCATTTTTTCCTCAAGAGAATGAATGTCTGTCGAAGCAAGAGTAACAACACAAAACTGAAATATGTAGCTGCATATACCAAACTGTATTAGGCTGAAGGATTATTATTTTCCCCCTGTCTCTCCCTCCCCACCCAACCACAGTTTAAAAGGGCTCAAAACCAAATCTTCATTGCCACTATTTTGCTGGCAAAAGTTGGCAAGAAAACAGTCCCTAAACAGCACAACTGTGCTGGCAGAAGACCCTGCTGTAAAAGTTACATCTGCAAACCGATGTTTTTATTGAGTAACTTGTTTTTCTCATGAGAGGTTATTTTATTCTTCCAGGGCAAAACATATACACACTGGCAGCACCCAGGCCAGCTGGGCTTTTTTGATAATATACTGTGCTGCTTATAGCAGTGAAATCTGTGATACATGAAGCCTAGAAATCACACACACACACACACACACAAAAAAAAGGAACAATTCCTTCATGATTTTAAAAGCTCAATAAATACAAAACTATCCCATTAAACCAATCTCAGGGACAGCTAGGACTTGGCCAAGAAAAATAATCCAAGGTTATATATTGCTGATCTCTCTGTCTGCCTCACAATAAGCTTTGAACCCAAACCTCCATAAATAATACCCACTTCAGTTCTCCACATGTGAAACACTTCCAGCATGAAAACATACAACAGTGCAAAGGCTGCAACAGTCTTTACCACAAGTTATGCTGGTTTAGCAAGAACATAAGATGCATCTCCTTCGCAAAACACCAGTATTTCCATTCTCTGCACCATTGAGCTACAATATAGTCACGTACAGAAATTCCTAATAAAAACAGGCAGAAGTTTCACCTTATTAATCCATAGGAATTCATGCATTTATGAACACTAATTTTGATTCAGACAACACACTCTTACCACTAAATTGAGGAAAAGATCTAGATAGTAGGAAAAGACCAATCAAGAAGCATTGCCACAAGCTTGCTCACCCACGCCACATCCCTCTTTTCTGCTCTTCTAAGAAAAAGGGATGCGAGTAATAGACAATTCCTGGAAAGCAAACACCCTGCTGTTTACTCATCATAATAAAACACAGAAAAAAGTTTACACTTAGAAATCTTCAAGAAAACATATGAATTGCATTGAGAAAAATAACAATACAGACCAAAACCAGACACATTAATTTTCTCTTAAGGATTTTTCTTCCCCAAAACAAACTATCAAACAAAAACAGGCTGATTTTTTCAACGCTGACAAAATTCAGGTGTTACAACATAAGAAAAATTCCAAAATCATACAAGAAATCTTAAAGTGCATCTGAAACAGAGGAGTATATTGAACAGTTCCTTTGTAGAAGTCCTGCCAGTTGTATCACCTTTAAATGCTATTTCATCTGGAAACAGACAAGAGAAATTAGAATATAAACTTCATGCTTTCAAAGAAAAATGTGCACTTTTTTCAAGGGAAATTTGCAATCTAGCAGAATATTCAGACAAACATCTGCAGGCTTAGACCACCAAACTCCACGCAATACAGCGAAAGACAATGAACATATTTAAGACAGTCACACTAATACTATTAAAATGAGGGTCCTCAATGGTATTTGTAAGGGTCTCTTTTATTCCTCCCATATGATCTGAGTTTGACTTAAATGAGACCATTCACTGGTCTAATTAGGATTCAGCAAATGTTACCTTCTTTGTGAAGGCCGATAAAGCTAGCCTCAGTAAAAATGCTACGTTGCCCACAAATAATGTCAGTAACTTCTTCAGCTAGAATCGTTCCCCATATTCACAAAATTCTCTTCTCTGCAGGTACAAAGCAGTCCATTTTTGATTCCTTAAGAAGTAAAGGTGTTCTTTTTCATCATACTTTTCTTATCTCTCCATTGCCAAAAGATTTAGGGTATAGCGATGAAAGCTAGCCAGCATCTATTGGAGACTTCTCTATTAGAGATGGTCTCACAAGAAATTTAGATAAGCTTTAAAAGTCTAATTTCACTCCTCTTACAGGCAGTAGCTTAAACTGCTAATTGAGTAATGGCTATTACTCAACTGGCATAAGAAATGCAGCAAAGCTGAACTACACCTGCCTCTACCAAGGCTCTGAACATAGGTTCTGCTTTTTAACTACAGGAAAGATTCAGAACAATACTGATACAAGAAGTGCTCAAGCACTACCACACAACATACAAAAACAACAGCTCAGAAATCAGGAATTCAGAAATTCTGAGGCTATGCAATATGTCACTTACCCACTAAAACAAACTTTCATTAGCTTCTGCCAGGATGAAGGACAAAAGCAAGTAGCCAAAGCACAGTCTGGCCATGTGTATTGTATTGTTTATGTACAGGTTTACTTATTTTTTTATACTCCTTTGATAAACAGAAAAAAACCCAAAAGTTACCAAAAATAACTTTTTTAATACAATAAAACGATTACACAAGAAAAATATCTTGGACCTTCTGAATTAATATAAGCACTATATGCTTACTGAAAAGAGAGATTCCTAGTTTTCCAATAGTTTAAAGTTCTGTTTCCACCCTGACAGTCTAAGATCTTAGATGTTACTGGTCCCAGAATTAACACAGCAAATCCCACATCCCAGACCACTGAAACTTGTATTTTTTCCAGTAAGGGAGACAGAAAACTGGGAATTATTTTGGGAATAAAATAATTTAAAGAAGGGTAGCCATTCTACATTGATCACAGATGGAAAGTGTTCAAATAATGTCCCATATGAGAGAGATTTCTGAATGAGGTGCAGGTGATACAGTGAAATGCACATGATAAACTGCACGGCTATGTAATTTGTATTTATCACAAAAGCACCACCATGTGTGAACAAAATCTAATCATCTGCATGTTACCATGATGATTAATACTAAGTAAATTACCAAGTTACCCATTGTCAAAATGTTACCTTCTACAGTTTCACAATGTTCAGTTATGATTGTGTATATATATAAACCCTCGCTGCAATTAACTGTGACATTTGATACTGGGAATACAGCTCATTAAATACGCAATGCATGTCAAAAGCTGCATAAGCTCTATTCTAATTGTTTTGAGCTCAAAACAGAGTTTAACTTTAAGGCTCTTCCCCCGATTTCATATGCCTGATCCTCAGTTACTGGCTACATGTGTTTAAGGGGGTAAAAATCAGCCATAGGTGTAGCATAAATCAACTCAAAAAGAAAGAATGAAAGAATATAGCTTCTAACTGTATTTTAGTAGTTAGAAGAAAAAAATTAAAGTAGGTTGCTCTGCATTTCCTTGGTTTGTAAAATCATTTTAATAAAGCATGTCATCTTCTGCTAAATTTACTGATTATTTTTAGTTGTAACTTAATCAGACTCAGAGTTTAAAAACTTAAGTGATATGCTATAACCTAACTTGCACAAGTTTTGCAATAACCATTTTTTATTACTGTCTTTCCACACCTAAAACATAATACACCAATAGACATCAGAAGAATAAAAGCTAAGAGAGAGAGGAATAAAGCAGGAAAGTTTTGGTTTATCATTTATAAATTAAAGGGCCAGTTACTCAGAACAACTTTTTAAATCGTAAAGCAGATGTTTAACTGTGATAAATTATAAGCACATTTCCCAACCTTCTGCATCAGTATGACAAAAGCTGCTAATACTGAGGTTCTATACAAGAAATAAAAGAAATACAGTAACTTCTCACACCAGAAGTATATGCAGACTGAAAGCTCACTGGAGCAGTGACTCATCTTTTAAGTACTGATTAATAGTACCTCATACCCAACTTTTCTCCCAAGACCTCTTCATAGCAAAGCAGTAAAAGTGCCAGGAAAAAAAAAAAAAAAAAAAAAAGAGAGAATTCCATTTAACCAAACATTATTTCTTCAAAATAATTGTTGGTTAATATAAAACATTCCCACAATTATAAAGTTATATTCTTTACTCTGGTAAAACATAATCAAGGGAAGCAATATAGCAAGCCACATTATAGCCGAAGCTTCTGGATTTTCTTCAGTATTTGGAAAAAAAAAAATTAAGCTGCTTGTTCTGGGCACCCCTCACAAAAGCAATTAACAGATTTCTTCTGACCTTCATATGGCAGAAAAATTAGAATTGCTGTTTGTGCAGTGGTTTGGTTGTTATCAATACAGTTCTGTGATGAAATCTTGGAAATGCATTGAGAAAAAGTCTACTTTGTGGAATCTGCCTGACTGCACAGAACATACATATTTTGCCCTTCCATAATATACTGCAATACTACTTACATTTCACTACTCATGCATACTCTAGCAGTCACAATAGGTTAGATACAACTGCACCTGGTACGGAAAACAGAACACATTGCAGTTTCAAGGTCACACAGCTATAAGAATCCTAAAACCAGCTAGCAATATTTATACAAATCATAGAAAATCTCATCAGCTACACAACTGTCTCTTCAATACTGAATCCAATTATTACTATTTTTAAAAAATTTGTTTAAATTCAGGAGATTGCTTACACACGCAGTTGCAAATACCACATCTCCTCACAAAATTAAACCTAGATGAACAGATGACATGCTTTTTAAAATTTCAAATTCTAGCCCTCATAATTAAGAACACAAACAACAAAATTACAGGAGCATTTACTAAAAACAGGAAAAAGCACCAGGTCTCTTTTGTTTAGTATTTTCAAAGAGCAACACAGCCCTCTAGTGGAAAAATTAGAAAGTATGACTTTATTCATACAAGAAGCATGCTAGGGAAGTATTTTCTCTGTAACTTAACTGATGCTAAGACCTTTAAAACAGAAAAACAATGCACACAAACTGCACACTATCTTCAATTCCTCACAGTGGAATAAGTCTTACTTTTAGAGAACAAACTGACAATTTACACTACTCATAATTAAATGTACATATAACCGTAATTAAAACCGGGAGGACTGACACAAGACAGCTAAACTGTTCAGTAACTCAGTCTTACTTCTTTTTACTGTACCAACTCTACTGTGACCAAAAGTTACCTCAACTTCTAATGTGATAGTCAGACTAAAATTCTGATTAAGCTTAAAAAAATATATCAGAAAAAAAATCTAAAGAATTGGACTGCACTGGCAGAAGAAAAAGCTTCCAAAACAAACAAACAAAAAATTTTACTAATAACTCAGTCTTCCATGATATCTTTATATTGTAAGAACAGAGTAATTATTTAACCTCTGGCAAGTTGCTAATGAAAACTAAGGAAGTGTTTTATAATTATTTTTTTTTTTTTGTACTTTTTTTCCCCAAAACTTTTGACAGCAATTTTAAAGACTAGGTTAAGAAAATGGGTATGGAATCTCAGAAATTCTTACAGTCCATATTCCTAATCAGTAATAAAACGAACCACCACAGGGCAAACAGGGTTTTTTTACAGACATATTCAGAGAAGTTAATGGCATTGAAGTAACACTTGAGAAGCCAGTACGTGCAATAGCACTAAAACTCTACCACTGCGGAAGTCATCCAAAGTATTCCCTTAGTAATTAACTCACTCTATTTTTCAGAAGTTGAAGAGATTTTTCAACTATAAGAAAAATAAATGTTCCTGGCAAGCTACGTTGAATTCTTTGTATTAGATTCACAAATAATGAACTTTGCATTCCATCTTTGCTGATCTGTTTTTAAACTTTTGTTCTCTTAAAGCAGTGTATATGGATGAATAATAATAATAAAAAAACATATCTATGTTCATCCATCTTTCAAGGGATTCTCAGCATTTTCTAAAGTTTATCTTGAGCATCCAGTGATGCAGTAATTGAAAAAGCATTTTTCTGCATTTTGATACCCTGCACTCTCCTAGCTTACACCTTGATCTTTGTTCTACCCATCCTGAAATCAAGAATTTCTCAACAAATGTAGAAATACCATAATGTTAGTTGTAAATATACCACTGAAACTAATTTTGACAATGAAAGGGTTGAGTGATTATTTTTTTTCTCCTTATGTTATTAAGTACAAATGCTCAACAATTAATACATTCTTTTTCAGTCACTTAATGGACAGCAGTATTTCCCTGGAAATATTTAGACTTACCTCTTAAAGAAAGCATGTCAGTCTTCTGAAAACACAGCAATAGTTTACTCCTCAAAATACTCAGTGAGAGAAATACTAGCCCCAAAACACATACAGAGTTTAAAAGGAGTATCTACAACACAAAGTGGAGCACAGCACGGAAATCCTAAAATAACTGGGAAATAAGCTCCAAAACTGGTAAGATTCCACTTGAGCTAGCTAATTAGTATTTCCACACAGAGTCCCAAAGAATTGTGTAGACATATTGAAGCTCCAAGGAATCTCTACATTGCAATCCATTACATGACACTGACACATTCAAAGGAGTTTGCCAAGAGTCACAAAGTGTGGTTAGGAGTTAAGCGAAGACTGATACATTTTAAAAACTCAGACAACAGTTTCAAAAACTTCAAGTTCTGCCACTTATGTCCAAATTAATTAGACAAGTACATTATTAGCCAACCCCAAATGTGGAGCGTTCCCTTAACACTGAGGAGTTTGAACCTCGTTTTTCTCCATCCAACAGGTCAATCAAAAGTCATAACCAACACAAAACCAGCTCAGATTATGTCCTCTCAGAAGCCCTTAGAGCTAGGAGAAAAGAACATGGATTACATAAGCAGCGTAAACCCTGTAGCTGCTTTCTCCTTAATCCATGCTCCACTGCAACTGGTAAGCAGTATCAGACACAGAATCCAGGACTACAGCTATACTAAACGCAACACGGTATGCAAGAGTTTTGAGTTATATAGGCCATAACACCACCTTAATCACCTACTTGCTACATCATTTTCATACTTCTGGATTTCTTATATCCTAACCTCATATAGCAGCACAAACCCAAGGCTCATTTCACTAATGCTTCCACTCTTCTTGTTATGCTTCTGACCAGGAGTGATATCCTTCCCTCACCTACTAACAGAAATCAAGGAAGTATATATGTGTACATATAATCTGCCCATGTACATCACAAGCAAAGACCACCTGGTGCAAAGATACGCTCACTTACTTGTGATGAATCCAGAGTATAAAGCAAGGGAGAAACAGGGGGTAAAAAAATCTTGACAAAAGCATCCTATATCTTGGATTAATCTTTTGTCATATAAGAAACACTTTCAGCTCATTCAGCAACTCTGAATGGTAGCTCCTCTCCTGCCAAAAGAAAATCATAGAATCATAGAATGGTTTGGGCTAGAAGGGACCTTAATGATGATCATGTTCCAACCCCCGCCATCATCGTTAAAAAAATAAGAATCAAATCATTTGAGTCCCGGTAATTCTTAAGTGTTCTGAGACTGCGCGGTTGCATACAAAGCAAACTCTACTGCTGGATGCAATGTGAAGACATGCTGCACCAAGAACCTGGAATACAAACCTCACTTGAAACTACAAATTCCTCAGAGACAGGTAAGTACAACACTTGCTGCCCTAACTGCAATACTAATCTGTAGAAGCGTATCACGCGACGACAGCGGGACAAGTGCTGTTAATGCCTAAATTGCAAGCCACAAAGCTCTAAATTCTTCATCTGACTCCTGTGGGATAACACTCCCTTAATTATTTAAGGGGTAAAAACCAACAGAATTCAGAGTGATAAGTCCTGCTATTAACCCGTTTTCCAGAATGACTCTGAGGTTTTCCAGTGCCCTTATAAATGTGTTTTGAGTCAAGATCCTGCATTAAAAAAAAACACTAAATAATTTGCATAAGGACTCTCAATATTGATCTAATCCCACCATAAAGAAAAACGCAAACCACAGAAAGGACCAAAAGCCTAGCTGTTATCTAGGATTTAGGTAGACCCTCTCACTTACCAAAAAAGTTTAAATCAACACCAAACCACACCAGCGTCTTAATATTTGTGGCTCCTCCACACATTTAAGCCACAGAAAAAGACATAGGCTGTGCAGGTTGCCAAGTGGAACTTCAAACAGCCTAGCAAATTAAGTTGGCAAAGAAATCCTGTCTTCTGAGAAGAAAGGCAAAGCCCCTAAGCACCAAAGCTTCATTATAAAATGAAACAAAAGCAGCTAATTAGAATCTCTCATACTCACACCCTATAGAAGTAATACTATGTAACAGACACCTAAACAAGCTGAGTGTTTAAAAGGATTTACAAACCTGTTAGAAAATACAACTAGCAGGGATATCAAAAGGTCACAAACATTTTTTTTGCCCTAAAGAAGCATCAAACATGACATTCTGACAAAAGTTTATCACCAAGCTAACTTGAAAATATCTTCAGACATAAAAATTCCACAGCTTCCTTAGAAAAATCTTTATCTGAGTTCACTTGCTGCCATTAGAAACTTCTTCTGAATAGTTTATCTGAACTCCCCTGCAGCGATAAAAACTTTATTCCCTGTCCTAGCCACCAAGACCATAAAAAGAAACTTCCCACCCTTTTCACAGCCATCCTTTATATATTCACATAATGTAAAATGCCTCCATTAATATTTTTCTCGACAAAAATCAATAGTTTCAGAACTTAATGTCTTTCCTGCAGCACTCATCTAAGCTCCCAACTTACCACACTTTTTAGTAAAGTAGTATACAAACCTAAATAGTCTAACTAGAGGGTTTATATGGAAATAATGCAAACCAAGTTTGAATACCAAAAGTAGACAGATATTTAAACAACAAAGTAGCCTTTGATAGATTGTTTAATAGACAGTATGATAGATTGCCTATTTCACCTTATGTGTAATGTTAACCTACCTATACCCGAATTTGCTCCTGTGATTACAACCACTTTCCCACTCAAGTCACGACCCTGGAGTATTTCCATTGCAGTACTGTTTCCATCATATTTTTGTCTAGTAGCAGGTTTTACTGGATTATCTTCAACTGTAAAGGCCAGTCTTGGGTCAAGGTAGGTAGTCCTTTTGTTTATGTGGCTGTAAAAGAACATAAAAATTCAACTGCCTGGAACCTTCTGTACTCTGTGTTTAGATTTTAAATTTATTTCAATTACTGCTGTGTACAATTCCAGTGGATTATTTAAATTCCCCAAAATCAATTTTTTTCCTCAGTTTTATTAAAATGATCCCAGTTACTTTTTTATCAAACATTCTTCCAACTGTGACAGCATCCATTAATAATTGTATTCACATACTTCACAGCCCCATTCTGAACTTCATGTGAACCCCTGACACAGAAAGCAGAACTTTGCCAAAGGAAAAACCTTATTATATTAGGGAAGATCATGTTCTCTTAGGAGCTCTATAAAAGAGGCCTACGCTACTCCCTTGAAACAATATACCAATAAGAAATATAGCTCAGTACTTTTTTCTGAAACAACTGAAAACAAATAGCTCCACATCAGCTCAGCAAATGGCACAATTTGGGTCAAGCTCACCTTTCTAAAACCAACTTTTCTTTTTCTTCAGACGATTATCAGAAAGTGACACTAAGCAACAACGTTCAGTATTCAGGACAGAGAGGTTACACATACTATTTTGGCCTGAGAATATTCGTCATTCTGCCAAGTCAGTTTAAGGCGAGTACCCCACTTTGACCCTGCCACTGAAAAAGGAAATGTTCCCAGAAATCTCTTTCTGCTTCTATGAACTTCTTCCTCCCTCACCTTTCTAAAAATTTTTGCTAGCTCAGTCCCTGTGCTATATTCTTTCTGTGCTTTACACTGCAAGTGAGTCAGGGCTGCAGCAGTTTCGTTATCATCTTGTATGTTTAAAGCACTACTGCAACATTCATAATCAGCCATGAAATTCTGGATATGTTTTTAAAGTTACATGTACAGAGTTTATCCACAAAGGTATACAAACAAAATGAGCCTACATAAACTTTGCCTGAAGGTCAGCTCACATTTTTAGATGTGGATACATAAGTCACATCAATTTGCCACCCAAGCTTATATTTCTGTACACATGGAAGAATTCAGAAAACAACAAATGGGTGGCTAGACACCACTACAACTGTAATATCTGCATATGGATTCTGAAGTTGTACTTATTTCTTTGTCTTTCCAGCTGATATTGTCACAGTATAACTCAGAGACTGCCCAAAATGAAACACAATTGTCCTACTCCTCTACGTTTTGACATACTTACTCTACAAAATAGACTTGTCCATTTTCATCAGTCTCCTGCTCCCATCCATATGGCAGACCTAGGAAATATATAAAACATTGTCTTTTTTCAGGCATTTGAGTACACTCAGACTTAAGTTTAAGTGATTTCTCAGACACATGTGGCAAAATTCTGCATTATTTCTGTAGATAAACTGCACTTGAACATTGGAACTTGAAAGAACTGCTTCCTTAATCACACACAATTGCACTCTAATAAAAGTAAAATACATAGGAGATCTGGTACAACTGTAATGACTGCATATTAAGTATAAAGATAATCTAATAATTCTTTATAAAGATTATTTCATCTTACAGCACAAGACAGCAAAATGCAACCATGCCTACTATTACATATGTGTCTATACTGCACAGTTTTGTATATATCCCTGATAAACAGTAAAAACACTGATTTAAATGTAGGAGTTAACATGTAACATATCAAAAGTTGGCAGATCAGAATGTGCATGTGGATATGGGATACGTTAACTCAAACCTAAATGATTCTGTGAAGTTGGAAGGACAAATAAAAGAACAGAAATGATAAATCTTTACAAAACAAGACTTTATATAGAAGACCCTACAGAAGTACTTGACAGATAGCATTCCCCATGTTTCTAATCCTGGCCAAAAAGTATTAATTTATAATTCAATCAGCACAAAATCCACTGAAAACATTCCAGTATAGTCTCATTACCAATGCCAAAAGAAATATGGCTTGCCAACAGTATAGTAACCCTAGGTACACCACAGAGAATCTTCTGGGAAGATCCAATTTAAGGCATTGATCCAAGGTCCTTAAGAAGTCATATACCTTTGAAGTGTTCTGCAACACTGGCTGTCTTGTGTTCTGGCACAAAAATTCAACTGGGTTAGGAAAAACAAGTAAAATGAAAACTAATGGGACTACCTCCTGTGCCAGGGATATTCTCTGATGAAATATATTCTTTGAAGAATATAATCCAGCTATAAACATTATCTGATGGACACCAGGATATCAGTACCCAATCAGAGAATTCCAGCCTTTGACTATATGTTTTACAAGCCACAGTAAAACAATCCCTACACCCTGGAATTAGTACTTTGGCTTTACAGAGCAACATGGGAAAGCCATAAAACTGCAAGATGATCACCCTACAGAGACACAATCACATAGGTAAAACCCCACTGAAACCAGCTGTATTTTGCAAGCTCAGTTTGCCTAGGTGATCAGCGTCAAAATGAAATCTAGTTCCTGCACAGACTCTAACTGACATTTATAACAATTTCAGTTCATTACAAAAACTTAAAACAAACCTCCTGCAACACGTTTCCTCTTCCCAGATTTAGGATGTTCCCACTGTGTTTTTTCTTCCAGGTGGCTGTAGGAAAAGAAAAGTTTAAGACTTTAAAAAATTGCTTAATAATTTGTATTGTAATCTAAAATTTCTGTTTTCATGCAGTTTATTTTTTTAAAAACATGGTTCAGAAAATGGCTTGCCTTCCACAGAGAAAGAAACACATCAGTCCCTTGTTTAACAACTTCTAACAGCAGTTTTGACCTTTATCAGGCTTCCATAGTGCCACAGTTCTGAAGGAAAAGTAACTAGCCAGAAAGCGTAGGAGTCTACAAAATTTCAAATCAATGTTTGACTTCCAATCTAAGTTTTCTTGCTTTAGATGAGAAGAAAGAAGACCTAAAAGCCATTAAAGAATAACATCAACAGACTCAGAAAATGTCTCAAAAAAATGGTGATCCTTGGCAGGAAAAAGGAAGAAAGAAGCAAGAACATTTATCAGAAACTAGTAGAAATAATATTAGGAAATTTTCAAATGGCAAAAGCATCTTTCTAAAACTCCTGTCTAGTAACATTGATTTGCAAGCTATAAGGTAAATAAGTCTGGATTTCTACATGAGCAATTGCAGCTTTGGACAGGTAAGTTTATCCAAAGGCCTAGACTATCAGGCTATTTATTTAATGTGGGTGAAAATGGTACCACATTTCTTCTTCTAATTCAGAGATTTTATTCATTTAAATCACTGTAACAGAATTAATACACTGACAAGGTTTTCTGCGCTACAGACTAATAAGCAAAGTGATGTGCACATAAATGTCTTAATGTACCCAAAGTGCCAAAATCAGGTTGGATATTAAAATCTTATCTTCCACTAAATATTTTAAAATAATAACCAAGTTTTTATATTGAGTCAGGCAGGGATTACTTGAAAGTGCCCAAATCGACAGCTGCCCAAGTAGGAAATAAAGATTAACAGCATTCTTGAATAACATACACAAATAATCACTAAACTACAGATCTAGTACCAACAACAACTTACACACAGCAAGTAACTTTTCCTTCTTACAATCATGCAGTTAGCCCACAGCGACAGCATACCATATTACAAGAATCACAGCTGGTGGTCCAAGACTCAGTAAGTACATCTTTGTGACCTGTAGTAGCACTTGAACTTCAGGACACTCATACACTAAAGACACCAGATCCCCAGTTACTCCTCTCTGATGTAAGATATATAACCAAATTACCACAGCTTGACAAACAAACACACACACGCTGAGCTCTGGCAACTAACTGTGTGCACACCTAACTCATCACAAAGGCCTTTAAAAGTCTTAAACCAAGGCAACCCTATTCCATCTAAGTTTAAAGTTCATATTGTTGATGAGGTTTAAAAGCAAGTTTCCAGAATATGCAGAGGTATCGTAGATATAAAGCTTATATTAAAGGTAGCAGCAGTGTAACACCTCTTCACATCAAATTTTTTTAGACACAGAGAGCAAGACTTTCAGCCAGTAAAGGCCTACTACTGTCATGTCATTCATTAAATTGAATCAGTTAAGTTTCACAACAGTTACAAACCACAGCTGTTG
The DNA here is from genome assembly GCF_023634155.1 of Falco peregrinus. NCBI lineage: Eukaryota > Metazoa > Chordata > Aves > Falconiformes > Falconidae > Falco > Falco peregrinus. The sequence continues at coordinate 9,626,757 of NC_073734.1, forward strand.
AAATGTTTGTGTAGACAGTACTCTGTAATATCTTGTTTTGTCAATTTGCTACTTTCACTAGGCAATCCCTTTCTGAGTGAGCTTTTGAAGTCAAAGGAAATATACCAACGCTTGACTTAAGAAAAACATCTAGAGAGAACCTGCAGTGTTTACAAACCAAGCACAGCTAAACTAAAGCATTCTGTCCAGTGCTTGGAGAACAGAACTTGGGAGGAAGATGCCAACTTGCCACTGGCGAGAATGCACTATACTTTCCCCCCTTTTTGTGGAAGGGATTAAATCTTGCAGCTTTAAACACCCTGAAACAGAATTCCCAGTTCAGCATGGCTACAGAAACCACCAGAAGAGAAAAGATACAAATATATATCCCCACAAGTTAGTTAGCCCTACAGTACATCCCCTTTTGCAACCAGCGAGGATGCAATCGTTTTCAGAATGGCAGAAGCCAGATGGTGCCAAATGCAAATTTTCATCGCTTGTTGAAGCTGTAGTATACCGATGAGCTGCGGGAAAGTATTTATAGCTTTTAACTTCTATTGTACCCGTTTCCCCTCTACTCCTACAAGGAGGAAAACTAAGAAAACTCCGATGTTGTGTGAGGCTCAACTGCCCATCCTATGGGGATCACCCACAGACCCCCGACGTGTACTGCAAAAGCAACAGCTGTGTGCCACTCGCTCTCGGAGCCGCTCCAGCATCGCTCCCACGCGGGCAGGGGGCTGCTGCTGCCCGGCGGCGCTCAGCACCGCGCAGCCCGCCCCGCCCCGGTCCCGCTCCCGCCGCCCACCGGCACCGGTGGGGCTCAGCACCGGGAGGCCGCCGCGGAGTGGGGGGGAGGATAGCCCGCACTCGGCGCTCCCAGGAGTCAGGAAAGCGGAAACCGAGTCTCAGGGGAACGGGTCCCGGCTGCGGCCCCCGCCGCCTCACGGCGGCAGCTGGCCCCTGTGGGAAAGGGCGGGAAATGGCGGGTCCTGCCCCCCGCCCCCGCGCTGAGGGGCAGCACCGGCGGCCCCACGGATGCCGCCCCAGGGCGAAGGGGCGGGTGGGCGAAGGGCTGCGGGCGGACTCGCCCCCCTCCCTTACTTCGCGTAGTAAACCCAGCCGTCCTTGGTGGTGCGCTCCTCCCAGCCCGGCGGCAGCTCCTCCTCGCTGTCCGTGTCCTCCAGCCCCGCGTACTTCAGCGCCGCCATTGGGACGGGCGCCCCGCGCCGCCGCCAGCCAGCGGGCGCGCGCCACACCGCCCCTTCCGGCCGGGCTGACCAATGGCGCGGCGCGCCCGCCCCGGGGCACTATGGGAAGCGTAGTTCGCTGCCGCGGGGCGCATGAAGGGGCCGGGGGCGCTGCCCTCGGCCCGCGGCTGAGCAGCGGCTGCGCCCTCAGCCCTGTTGGGTCGTAGCGGTGTTACTGAGTTTTAACAAACCCCTAAGGGGCCCTGGATTGGGTTGACATCGTCATGGATGGCACAAGAACCTCAGATTTTGGGAGCCCTAGGTGTTTCCAGCCCTCTGTTTTCAGAGACAGGTACGAATACACAGCAAGGTGGCAGAAAGCAATGAAAAATGAACTGTTCTTTAAGCTTTTTACCATTAGTTGCCACTTCCTGATCTCTGGGATGAGACCGTGTGGGATCTCCATTGTGACCGTGCTAGTCAGAACTCCTCTGTGTCGCTTTCCTCGATGAGGGAGGCCTGCCTGGAAGGGAGTACCTCGCTGCCGGGAACACCCCCCGCAGGAGGCTGCGGGCCGCTTCCCCCACCCGGCTTCACAGGCCCCTTTGCCAAGCCTGTGCCACCCGGCGACATAAGTACCGTCAGCTGCAAAGACTGGAGCATCCCAGGTCAGTGAATTGACACCAACCTACAGGTCCTGGCGGCTGGAGTCCAGGCAGCTCACTTTGCAGGTGTGACACGCAAAAGACCCTGTCTGTTAGCATTACTCAGCTGGCATAGCACACATCCCAGGCCCACCTCAGTGCTTTTGGTCCCGTACCCGTATGCTGACATATTCCTACCTATTTATATAACCAGACCCAACTGTCAGCATTTGTAGCAGCGTCTTCCCGTTGTCAGGTCCTTTGGCAGGTGTTACAAGCCAAATAAAGCCAAGCGGACTGTTGGACAGAGCCTGTAATCCGTGAGGACTGCACCAGGTGGCAGTGCAACCTCACAAAAGCAGTGGAGTGCGATGACTCCTTTGGGTAACATTTTCATGCACTATTTGAGACACTGACCTACACGGCTCGCTCACCCCCCACTAATGGCATGCGTATCTGTCTAGAAAAAGCAGCCTGAACTTTCTTCTGCCCTGCTGCTCCCGTTGCTTTACAGGTTCCCCTGAGGAATTACACCTCCTAAATTATCTCCTCCTGCTACAAATAAAAACTCATGCATCATCAAAAGCCAACTTTCATGCAAGTATTGCTGGGAGTAGTAAAACAGACTCTGACCATACTATCTTTGGTAAACATATGAGAAGGGAAACTCCAGCGACACACTCACTTCTGGTCCAGGAAGCTGCTGAAATACTCCATGGGTGAATGAGTGGAGAGATGTGCCAGGTCTCAAGAAAATACATCATTTAAGTCAATATTTGTAGTTCAGAAAAGTATATTAATCTAGCAGTAGTACTGTAGGAAAAGGTAGGTTTTAGTTCTCTTCCTGTTGCTGTCTGCTAGGATTCAGCACCCAGCATTCCATGAATTGCATTCAGTGGGATCATGGAGATGATTTGTCTGACAGTTTTCCTATCACATCTGTATTGCATGAAGTACGCGTTATGTCCTAAATGTAAACAGCGGCATTGCAGTATTTCAGTGCAAAGGGTGTATGGTGTACTTTAGATTAGAAAGAGAAATAGAATCTCAAAATTAAGCATATATATGTGTGTATGTGTATATACCCATTTAATAGGACCACTGCCTTTCATGTAGAAATATTTACTGAATGAAAAAGCAAAGGCTTTGTTTGACAGATCAAGGTGGGTATTAACAGATTGTTTTTAAGTCCGTGGTACGTGAGTAATATGATACCACAGAAGTCCTATGTGTTTATATTGTTTTCAGTACAGTTTGTTTCTACAAAAAATATTTAAGAAATGCCACACTTCCGTCTCTGAAAACTAATAATCAATAGAGACTCCAACAGTTATGATACTTTACACAAACATTTCTTCCTCTCTACTTTAAAACTTCTCCTACTTTTCAGGTTTTCACTGGGGGGGGGGGGGGAGTCACAAGTTTTGATAATTTGGTGACTTGTGTTATTTACTTAATTGTTTCAAAGAATGTTGAAATTCAACCATGTATTTCAATTTCAAATTCTGGCAAATGGAAGATTAATTCCCTTTCAAAGGTCAGAGAAGTCCTTTGCTATCTTTACAGCTTTTTCTTTTTACATTGATTACCTACATATCTTAACTAAATAATAAAGATTACATCAAGAAACTTCATGGGGACAATATGACATTTAGTTATGACTTCAGTGGTGGTCCATGCAAGTTCAGGTTTCTGCCCATCTGTACTAAATTGCAGAACTAGTTCTGTTAGGTTTCTCAAATGACAGAAAGCAATGGCCATGATTTCTGTAAGAGCAGGACTCTAACTTTAGGACACAGATTAAGGCCTGTAACAGTTTTGCCACAAATTAAGACACTTTTTTAGATCCTAAAATCATAGGGGTAATGCAGTCTTCCTCCTTATCACTTCCTCCCCATCAGGTAGGTCTGTGTTAGGAAAGTAAGAAATTGTATATAAATTGACTGAGTGTACACACTTATCCTTGGCGTGTACAGTATGTGCATTGTTCTGGCTGTTATTTGGGGGGTTGGGTTTTGTTTGGATTTTTTGTAATAACAGTTGCATAAAGTTACTAGTCTCTGTTATTACAGTGATCTCAGTTGTCATGTTCATACAGTCGGAGTAGTAAATAATCCATTTTGCTTAAAAACTTCTGTCACTTGCTTTCAGAGTCATATTTTAGCATATATGCTTCAAAGACATCATTCTGATACATTGCTGCAGCCATCATCTAAATTAATTTTTCTGATGATTCTAAGCCTCACAGACCAAGATTAATTCCACAGCCTGCCAGAAAGTGAATAAATTAAAACAAGAAGACATTTAGAAATGATTATTGATTTGACAATAACATAAAAGTCAGTTAGAATCTTAATCTCATTTTCTGTTAGCTGTCTTTAAACTATCAAAATCTAATGTATTTCTCTAGCTTCTCCGTGAGAAACACTGACAAAGATTTGGTCGTACCGTTACACTGGCAAGGCTAAGGCAGCAAAGGCGTAACATTTCCTTAACACTAGTCACAGGCTTATATGCTTTGCTGAATCATGGCCATTGTCTGTCAGAGATCTGAGCACTGATTTATCTGACAAGGATTTAGGCACTGAGAGTTATCTGGATGAGAGAAAAATAATTGTGACATATTGCAAAAGCATCCAGATGACACAGCAAAAAGGTTGATTTACCCTTTTGATAGAGCATGTGTCTACTTGTTAGAAATCATGATTCAGGAATATGACAAAAATCTGAGCAGCCCTCAGATCATAATTTTTCAGCAGCTGGCAAAACATGTTTGCATAGGCTACAGCTGTTTCTTTCCAGGTGAAAATTTCTTTCCTGGTGAAAATTCTGCCTCAGTGACTCATGCCTTTCTTACCTCAGCATTAAAGCAGTGCAGTCTGCATAAGGCTATGATTTTAATTCACTGGGACATGATAAATGAATATTTGAGCTACTGCATAGTGTGGATGTGCCATGTCCTTCAAGGGAGATTTTTTTTTTTTGTGTGTGTGTGTGTGTGGAGTTAAACTCAGCTTTCCATAAAAATGTTTACAAGGTCACTTTTTACTTTCTTTCAAGTTACGAAACCTGTTCAAACTTTCTAAATACCTGAGTTTTTACCCAAGTTTACTTTTAGAGATTTCAATAATCTTATCCTTCTTCCTTACATATAATAATACATTTTTTGACATAACTTCAAAGTTAATAAGATTCAAATAGGCCTTGTGTTGATGATCTAGTTTCCTCTGAAAACAACATAAAGAACATTTTGCCTATGGAATCTGTGTGAAACGTCTGTGAAAACTAGAGAGCTGGAATCCCAGTCATAAGAGTTTCCGTGACGTGGCGTTTTTTATAATAATATTTCCAGAGAAAATAACATAGAGTAAGGTGCAAAAAAATGTGGCATACAATCATGCCTTGAAATGCTTGAGGAATCGGTAACCTCTGATGCACTGTATCTGAATATTGTAAAGTCTACCTTTACACTTAATCTAATATTAATTTATTCAGAACATGCACAGTGTAGAAATTAATGTGCAGGGTTATATTAGATGTTCTTACCTGCACATTCTGATATTTTATTAATAGAAATATTAAAATTGTTCAACATTATTAAGAAAATAATGGAATATAGGAAGATATATTTACAGTTTGGTTATAAATGTTATAAAGGACAAGATTTTTTTCTTATTATTCACCTTCCAAGTAAGGACTTTCTGTCACTTTCCAGCAGTAAACCTTAACCACTGCAGAAAAGTAAAAGTCAAATAATTCAAAGGATAAGGCAGCGTTCAGCCAAACTTTCAGTCTATGTATATGTTATTTCTAGAGCTTATAGGTTTTGTCTTATACACTAGTATTTTTTCATGCTATTTGTTTCTTTCTAAGGTTTAAATATCCTTAGCCTGGAGTGCTCTGGTTCAACCAATAGTGGTACTTACAAGGACAAATACACTGATAATAAAGCATTTCCTTTCTTGCACATTGCATGATCTTTTTTCCATACCTTTGTATGTATATCAGCATGCATAAAAGCCTGTAAGATAAATTCTAGTCTTACCAGTGTCAAAATTCATCATTCTGGCAATTTTGTCTTCTGCAATGACATTGATCCCCTCATTGAAGGCAGTTGTAAACCTCCTGAGAGTCACCATATCTCAGTTAGTCTCCTGCTACGTTGGATGTAAACCGAAGTCAGTTCATTCACCCTGTATTCTATATCCATCTTGAAGTCATTAAAAGATTGATGGAATATTCTTCCTGAGCTAGTTAAAAAAAAAGAAAAAACAATAGTCAAGTCTCCCTTAGGTACAAAACCCATATTTGAACATACAGAGAAGTATTTACTCACACCTACTAAGTAATTATTCATCTTTCACACTGCAAAATTGGACAGTGATAAGCTAGGAAAAAAAAAAAAGAAAAAAGAGAAATGGAAGTCAGCTATCTAAACTCCTTTAAACATTTGGCTTTAATTGCTTTGCACAGACAAGAAAGCAAGAGGTAAATAAGATTAATCAGTAAAAGAACAGATTAATGGTAAAGTTCTTATACCGCGATGCAATGAACACTTTATTCACTCTTTGCTTTGCAATGTCTCTCTGAGTTCAGGAATACTACTCATATATCTAAACTTAAACATGGAAATGTTTGCAGCATCAGACCTAAAGAGTATAGGAGAACATCTGGTTCATTTTTCACCTCGCTTCTACCTGAGGCAATGGTGAGAAGCTAGAATATGCATGTGCAACATCACCGGCAATGGAAGAAGCAGAATTACCAGTATATTTTAAATGAAGATGAGAATTGATACTTGATCACAGACATGAAAAAGATGAAGGTTTCATTCTGAGAGATTTAAAAGCATTCGGATGATTTGTCTCTAATTACTCAGGAGAAATCAAAGAGATGGAGCATAACTAAAAGAAAATAGAAAAACCATTATAACAGTTTATGAATATTAATCACCAGTTCACGTTCTTAATCAAATTAGCTATCATTCCTGATTAATTCTTTAATGAGCTTCTTCACACTCATAACAATGGATGCAGTCCATGCACAATGAATACATTTCAAACATAGATATTGTTTAGATAAAACTCTAGCCTTTTTCTTAGAAAAAATGTTCTTTGTTAAAAACTCTTCTCTCCTAAAATTATTTCAGCAGAGTAGCCATTGTAACTAAGTAACTGCAAGCTTCTTTTCTTGATCTAGCATGTAACTGACCAAGAATGCCTGATTTATGAAAACAACTCATTAGAATAAATACTGAGCACTGATGATATGTAATTACTTTACAACACTACAGAAGAAAAGGTATTATTTAGATACAGGATCAAGAAGATCACATAGAAGAGACTTTATCCCCACTAAACAAAACATTCTAATCCACTTTCAAACTGCTAAGAAAAAAATAGAACTGCTACAAAGAAAAATAGTATTTCTGATAAATTTTACAAAAATATTGTAACAGATATTTTTTTTTCATAGGCTGGCTGCTGGATTATGTAAAGGAAAACCAGGACTGATATGTCAGAGAAGTTAGTGCAGTATGAACTACTGTAAACCTATTTTGGAAATACCCTGAAAAATCTTGAGCTGATTCTGATCTTGCTTAAGCTATTGAGAAATGACATAGTGACATTTCACTAGTGAGAGATTTGAATCCAGCTTGTATTTTAAATTAACTTCAGTGTATAATACATTTGCATATAAAGAAGTATCATAAGTTCTTCTACACCCTCATTTCAGTTATCATTGGATCACCATACACTGTATATCTGTTTAAAAGTCTTGCTTTCACTTTCTTCTCTCTCTCCAAATCTCTAACAGTCATCCCAGTGAAACACATCACATGTGGTTTCCAGTAAGAACCATTTTCTTGGTAGGACTACGGCAATTCTTCCCCCATGCATGTTACATACAACACTGTAACAGCATTTCAAGCTGTCTGATAGCACTTGATTTTAAAGATACTTCATGACCCAATTAAGAATATCCATATGCTCGGCGTGAGTGACACTGTACCTCTTAAAAAACATCTACAAATACAGGGGAAAGGGACCAACTATCTAAATTCAGCTGGATTTCATTTGTATCACAGATGACCTTCTACAAAATAATCTATCATGCAAATCTTGATGTAAGGCCACCTCTAACAACAAAATCATGGCAAAACAGTTCTTAGGGCATGCATGGGTTATGGCAAGCTAGCCAGTAGGCTTAGACAGAATAGAAAAAGGCTCTTCATGTAAGGCTTATTGTGTGAGAGAAGGGGTAGAAAGAAGACTGGCAGCACAGACTAGTGACAAGCACCTTGTTTTTGTAAAATTTCTTCGCCAACAACTAGTCTTGTTTGTTTGTTTGAATTTAAATGGTCTACAGTCTCACAGAGCTGCAGAATCAGCTTTGTCATCTAAATAAAATAAATTAAATAGCATGAGGCCTAATGCATGTCCCTGAAGCAATTCACTGGGTACTTCTCCTCAGTGGTCTATTATCTTCTGTTTATGGTCCGTCAGCCAATTTTTGTTCTGCCTGAAAATCAATCTGAATTCAGTAAAAAGCTAGCAGTACATTCATTTACATTCCTGACATCTACTGATTCTGTAATTCAGTAACAAAAGAGCAGTCACAGTTGCTTAATCTACTAATTTGGTGTTAGGATGATCTAATGAGAACAAAAGCATTTATGGAAGTGCAAATTAATGGATACATTGGATTTCATTTCAAATGTTACATAATGGCCTGGAAAACACAGTGCATTTCACTGAATGGTATGTCACTATCACAGAAAAAATTCCAAATGCCTAAAATCTCATGTTGGCATACATTAGATGGATTTTTAAAAGGTTTTAACTTATTGAGTGTTGAATGTTGTGGAACGTTAGGTCTTAGGTCTGAATGTACTCTTAAAAACCTGGTCATGAGTTCCCTTGAAAGTCTAGCTTTTATTGTACAAGATGTTTGAATTAAGGTATTCACCTTTCCTTACTGAATAAGAATACATGTTCTGTGGTTTTGAAGAGGGACCAAAGGGGAAGTTAATTCCAAAAATAGTCAGTGCTTATGCAGCCTTTAAAAATGAAAAATAGATCTTTAAAGAGTAATGGTTAACAATGTGCCCTCATTAGTCATGTTTAAATTGCTTTTCTTGGCACAAAACAGTTCCATACTGGAGCCTTTATTCTGTAACTGGAGAGAATCTATCATTTTAAATCTCTAATCAAAGTCACAAAACTTTCACAATTACTCTATCTTCAGTGGCAAAAATGAAACTTCCAAAACACGTTAATAAAAATCTTCAATCACACAGTTTTGTATCCCTAAGTCAGACATAAGACTCTAATGGGGATCTTTTGCTACAAATACTCAACAAGTGTTTGGAGTACTCAAATGTAGTACATGACAGTGTTAAAAAGCAGATCTCAGCCCTCTCAGCTAAAGATCATATTCCTGAATGTTTTTCACATCATTCATCAGCTTCTAATAACAAGTGTGATTCCTTTGGGAGCAGAGCTTGATAACATACTATTTAACTTTTTCCTTAATAAAAGCCAATTGTATCTTGATCTTACAGAAGAATGTGAGGACCTGTCCTAGTTCCTGACACAAGAGGGAGAGCAGAGATGCCTATATAGAATACATATCACTGTCGAGCAAGAAAGTGGGAAGAAGTACAAGGAAGAAAAGAAGAGCTTCTTACCTTATATTTCCAGCAAATTTTACTGTATCATGACAAAAAGATTAAAATCACCTTTTAATACTGTCTGGTTGACATGGCAGCTAAGGAAGACTTGTGAAACAGTCACAGCTTATGGTAGTTGGTGTTCCTTCGCTTTTTTAGGCTTGAGTTTAAAGACAAAAGGTACACCTATAGCACCTAAGGCAGACAGTTAGTGTCATCAGAGCTTCTCAGCTCCATGCTCGGTGACTAAATAGTTTCCAAAAAGGAAAATCATGTCTAGCTGTCTCATTGACTTAGATGATTTGACACTGTAGACATACCTTATTCATTCTGTCCTGAAACGTGTCTGTTCTCATGAGCTGTTTTGGAGAGGATAGCTTGTAGAATTGCTACCATTTTTTTTTTTGTTCCTTTCTCATTTTTTTTTGGTTCCTTTCTCCCTACCTGCCTTCTGCATCCAGTTTGTCTTTCTTCTTCCTTCCAAGAAAATAAATTTAAAAAAAAACCCTCAAAATTTTCTGCTTAGTTTGATTATTTTTCCCCTCCTGGTTTTTTGGTTTGACCACAAAACCAGACAACCCATTATTCACCCAGCCCTGCTAATGAGCTCCTTTCTCAGAGTTTTTGTACCCTGCATAATGAAGAACATCTGCATCTTCTGTAAAGCTTGACATTTCCCTGCCTGTTCACCAATGGCCTTTTTCTCTTTTCTTTCAATGACTGAATGGATTAACACTGCAATACTACTAATGCAATGCATGGGAAAGGAAACTGGCATAGTCTCCAGAACATTCTATTCTTATCACCTTCCATTAATATTTCACTAGAATTGCCCAATTCATGTGGTAATAATTTCCTTCTAATCAATGTTTCATATGTAAACTTGGTTATTTACTCCTACTTATTCCTACTTGCCAAGAAAGCTGAATGAGACTATTGGGGTTATCGGTCTTTCATGATATTAAGAACAGATTAGTAATGCTGGCAGCATGCTAACAAAAAGATGTTTTTCATTAATTAACACTTATAAATAATTTGTTAAAGGTTACAGAGTGCTTAATGTATCCCTTAATAAACAGCTATTACATTGACAAGCCAACCAATAAATTGCTTATAACTATAAAGCTTTTCTGCAGTGCTTAAAGTTACTTCAAAACATTTTAAAAACAAAGGGCCATCTACTATCCTGAAAAAAATGCCGACTGCCTAGTCCTGTAGAAATGGACTATTTTGTGCATCACTGCTGTAATGTGTTTCATATGAATTTATTAGATTTTATTATTCATATTAACTTATCTTTTCTTATTTTCCTTGATGGTTTGGTCATGCATAGGATTGTTTGTGAGACCATTATTCTGGAAGGGAGAGAGACCATTTTTCAGGCTACCTTGTGATGTCTGGCAAAACATCAATGACCCAGGTTGAGGCATAGTGATATATGGTACACACTGTTCATGTAAAGTGCTATTAGAAGTTTCTTTATTAACTCTTACTAGAAGTGTATTCATGGACTTAGATTCCAGTCATTAACATTATTGAACAGCTGTGTACACACATGCACGTGCAGATACAGTTTATATTTCCTAAGAAACCATCTGGTTTCAATTGAACACTAGTAGAATATAGAGATTCAGTAGGGCATCTAGCAAAGAATGAAAAATATGGATTTAAAAATCTGACAAAAGGCAGAAAACTTTGTCTTTTGAAGGGTAAGGACTACATTAAGTCTCCTAGTGACCATGCTGTGTCAGCGAGATCCAGTGGATGTTACTTAATTACTATTTATTAACAAAAATACTGTAGGGAATATTATAGTGCTGTGCAGACAAAAACTTGGGAAGATTCACATGCTTATAAAATCCCTATGAGCCCATTGTCTTCTATTTCTCACAGTGTCTCTGTAGCAGAGTATACAAAAGAAAGCTGAAGCTGTTTTCTTTGTTACCTGTCTCTGATCTCAAAAGCTGCATTTGCACCATATGCATTCCAAGATTCTACAACGTAATCTGGGATGACCTGGAATCTCCATAAGATCTTTCCACTACCACAGGTTTTTTGGCCAGTCTCAAGATAAATGATTCCTTACAGAATCACCTGAAAAATAATTTTTACAAAAGGATATTCAAATTTACTTTACATTTGCTATGGCAAAGTGCATGAAGGAGTTCACATTCTTTATAGTGAGTGTACCAGCAAAGCAGCCTATGAAAATGTAGTCCTATGCCAGTTAGACTCATTAGGAATAAATTACAAGAAAACATAGACAAAAATGTTACACCTCCTTTGAAAGATCCCTCACCCAGACTAAATACACCTGCCAATTCTTTAGCAAGATCTCAAAGTACTGCAGAGGTATTAGTAAAATTTTGCACCTGATAACACTTTGAACTAGTTATGTATCTTCCATTTTATAGACAGGGCATGCAGCCTAGGAGATTAAGGAGTTAGAATTCAATTTCATTTAAAGCAGTGGAGAAATTCCACGGGGGTCTTTGCATAGAATTTGTACCAGAGTTCTAATGAACTAGAGGCTAAGTAAATGTTCACATAATTGTCTTTATACAACAGATTTTATGAAATTCAGGATTTATGGTGGCCAAGGGCTTCTTAGCAACACCTTTTGACTATTTTTTCTAATGTTCCAAAATGGTTACAATGATTCTTAGTAAGTGATATTCTCAGCAAATGTTGTGTTTTAATTAGCAGAAGAACATACTAGATGGCTGCAGGTAATGCAGGTAATGATAATGTCAATGACTCCAGAGACAAGATAAGGTTAGGCATGAGTAAACACCTTTCAAGATAACATTTGAACCTCTAACCTTGTTGCTTGGAAAAGGAAGCTCTTTCTCATCTAGTGTACCAACATAATTATACCTAGAGACTACAGACTACACAGTCTTAAAACTTTGCGTTAGCCATAGTTTTATAGGAAATGGTTTAACTTTGTGTAGCAGGGATGAAATATATTTGCAATAAGTACAGAAGTATTTTCTCTTCCTTCCATTTCTCTAACCAACTGAAATTGTAACATTATAAATATAGAATACATATTTGAAACAAGACAAATATCTCAGTCTTCAGCAGACTACAGTGAAATTGACTGAAATAGTGCCTTCTCAAACTTGGACAGGTTCCTAAAATAAATTCACCTGCAGTATCCATGTTTGCACTTCACCGTATTGTTCCCTGCTTAATTAGGTACTAGCCACAGTTTCTTTTGTGCTTTTAATCTTGATATTTTTCACATTGCTTTACCTAGCTTAGACTCATTGCTTAGCTAAATATAAAAGATGATAATTAGTTCAACAGCATGTTGGATTTATACAGCAGTTCAACAGCAATTCATTGACTACACTAATCACATAGCACACATTAACATAATTATTTTAGACATACTGGAATAAATACAAAATATAGTATTTATTAACTGAATGCTTGGCATAACATTACCTGACCCAAGAATCAAAAATAAAGTTAATTTGATATGGGTTTTGCCACAGGAGGTAAATTCAGTGTCTCTGTCCGAGGCCAAGATAGCTCTGGCAGGAACAGTCCTTGCCCTCCTCGCCCTCCCCCAGCTGCCGTCTTTGTTACCTGCACCCAGATCCTTCAGCCCAGTCCCTCTGCTGCTCCCACACATGCACGCTCAGCTGCTCCGCTCAGGGTGGAGGTAGATGTTCGTTGCATCACACACCCCAGGTCTGACTCTTGGGAAAGAAAGATAATGTGGTGGCTGAGATGCTGGCTCCAGATTTCAATTCCTTTTCCTTGCTCAATGATGCTTTATTTCAGTCCTTAATCTCATAATTCTTCAGCTCCCCTTTGTAAAATTGGGCTAATAATCTTCATTTTGTCTATCTAGACCGTAAACTTTTTGGCACAGACACTTTGTTTTACCATGTACACAAGAAGGCCCTGAACACAGAATGTGCTAGTGTTTGAAGTTAGAACTAACTCTGATTTCCTACAGGGAAAAATTAAACAAATCAGTCATCCTTTGAAAAGGGCTAGTTCTGCAGCTGCTGGGCACTTCTGGTTAAAGCTGATTCTGCCCTAAGAAAACAGCTTGCTTGTTTAATCCTTACCTCTTTCCTTTCTCAATATTCCCACAACTCCTCTTTCTCATACTTCTTTTGCACTCTATTCCTCCAAAAGCAGACAGCAGGACTAGCAGGAATACATTTTCTTACCAACATGTTTAACACATGGCAAATACCTTTGTGTCTAGACAGAAGTTGCAATCATAACCACATTTCAGCTGATTTTCTAAATGTCTTGAACAATCTCACAGAAGAGCAACACCCTGATACTGCACACTAACCCCAGCTCAACAAAAAAATTGGCAAACCTCAGGCAAGTTCAGCACCGGGCGCGGCGGACAGCGCCCAGCGGGACCGGGGCGCTGCTGGGGGCCGGGGCAGTCCCGGAGCCCAGCCCCCCGCGGCGGCGGCGCCACAGTGTCTCGATCGCTGCGGACCTCGGGGACAGAAGGGTCATCTCAAAGAAAAAAAAAAAAAGAAAAAAAAAGAAAAAAAAACACCAAAAAAGCCCAGCTAGTAGCGGGCTGGACACTGAGGAACTCTGCGTTTCCCGGGCCGGCAGGTCCCGGTGCGCCGGGAGCCGCCGTCGGGTGGGCGATGAGTGTTGCCTGCGTGCACGGGGGAAGCGCGAAAGCGGCGTGGAAACGGTTCCTCCAGCACGCACCAACTTCCCCCGAAAATCCCCTTGCTCTTACCCACCGACAGCTCTGTTGGGTCCTAGCAAAGCAGGCAGGAGAGCCACTCTCACCGTGGAGATTTCTGAGAGACAGCGGTCATGTAGCAGATGGCATCAATATTTGGGGAAGCCAGCACCCACGGGTGCTGCTATGCTGGAAGATGAAATCTCCTGCTGCTGAGATACCCCCTTAGCCCTCTAAGGAGTCACACCTTGTTGGGGCTGGGAAATCACGATAAAACTATCAGTGTTTTCTCTGCTCCTGTCCATCTTGAGCTGATCTCTGCATTTACTAGTTTAAACAGCTTTAGGAATGAAACCAGGGTGATAGTAAAAATAGAAGGGGAAATACAAGTTCTTGTTTCAACCCAATATCTGGTAAATTGAAAAACAGTCCTTTTCCTTCGATAGTTTGCAGATCAGGCCTTTGCACCCTGAATGGACACAAAGATTTTACTAGTGAATTCATCTCCAAAGCAAACAGCACTAAGACCTGGTTCTGCTTCTGTTTGCTTCACTGTGAGGGAAAAACTCACTAATGTTGAAGGAGGAATGAGACTTTTCATTTACAGTTGAAATTTCTGAAAAAAACCCAAAAGGATCTGGCAACACCATCTTTTGAACAGCCATCTTCTGCAGGAGCATTTGAGAATGCTTGTCTTAAAGAAGATTTTACATCAATATTTGTGTATGAAGAGTTTGGGATAATCTGGTTGAAAGGTCCTTGATGTCAACAGAATTCATTGCATTCACTGTAAAGAACTTTGGGTCATGCCCTAATAATGCAACTTTAGGAGGTTTTTGCTCCATTTTCTCTAAGGATGTACATTTTACTTTTGCAAAATCATTACCATTACATGGTAAAATAAAGTAGTACTTCAGTAGAACAAAGATAAATGCCACTGTGCTACTGAGAAGGTTGAGTATCCCTGGAAAAGCTAATTTTCATTTTATTTGTTTAAATTAAAGGAAGAGATTACTTTATTTCAAAGAGTTTGTTAATTACTGGCAGCTCTCATAGCTGTGATACAGTTCAGAGAAAAGACAGCTCATTTAAAAGTACATCATGTACTTTAACCACTAAACCATCTTTAGAGTCTTGTCCCTCCTGCACTGCTGGTTTTCTTTTTAACTACACCAATATTCATCTTTGGTTATGCTCATGGAAGGGATCTATGTTTGTGGATTTTTCCACATTTCTTCTGCATAAGCATGGAAGAATAAATCAGTGCTTTTAAGTCTGAATATATCCATCTTACAGGCAGCTTGCGTGATTGAGCGTGCCATCCAGAGGCTCCTTGCTGTACTGTATCAGTAACTTTACTCACTACCAAAGAAAATTTTTAAACTTCTTTTCCACTTAGTTGACAGCATGTATGAGCCAAAGTAATACTCTGAATGTCATAGAAGTGATTTTCTCAAGAAAACCAACCGAACTAGATTATGTACATTCAAACCCCTGTACTAGAAAGTCTCCTTTTCTCCACAGGCTGCACAAAGAAGCAATGTTTGCACGCACCCCAGCCTCTGGGCTATTCCTTCCTAGCAATTTAGAGTATGGCCATCTGTACCCTCCTCTCAGGTGCTGCTGAAGGAAAAGGCTATCTAGCACACTGCAATACTGTACCCCTCTATTTCTCCAAGCCTATGGACAGCTGCAACCTGAGAGAGCAAACATATGTTTAAAACACTCTCAAGCCATCCCCTTCTGCCCACTTGGCTGGGGGAAGGAATGCTTTATCAAAACCATCACGCCAGGGAAGTTCTCTTTTGTTTAGACAACAGTAAGTGAGATTGGTGTTTTATTTATCAGTGCAATGAACTGTTTCTAAGGTACCTATCATTTAGTTTCCAAGATCTAGTAGTGGTTTTTATCCTTCTCTAAAGTGATCCACAAGATGGAATTTTAAAAGAAAAGAGAAGCTATAGAGGCTTTGTAGGAGAAAGACTATAAAAAACCTTCTACATAGTAAATAGAAAGTCAATAAAGAAGGGAATGTTTCTAGACTTTAGGGAGTAATTGTAGGCCACAGCAGGGATGAAATAAACAGGGGAAAAAGTAAAGTTCCTTTAAAGAAGAAAGTATGCACAGTTAAGCCTTACTTCCCACTCCCCGACCCCCACCCCCACCCCTCCCCTCAGAAAATAGTACTGGAACTGTTAGAGGCTTAGCTAAGTCTACATGGGACAAATTCTGCCTCAATTCATAAGCAGTCATCCAGCTGTTAGGACAAATCTAAGATTATGCATCACATTTTTACTTTAAAATGTGATATTCAACAGGCTGTCTGCAAGATACTTGATCACCAGTAAGGCTTATCTGATTCATGGAAGATATTCCTTTTTCATGCGTCAACAGTGATGAGTAAGAGGATTTGGGACCCCTTAAAGCCAGTTGTTTGCCTCTTTCCAAATGTGGAGGGACAAGGCTTGTACTAATGATAAAATATTCATGCAGTTCAAATTAGGCACAGCAAAACGCCTATAGTACTTTTGTTCTGCATAGCACGTTTCTCCTCAGAGAGACTGCAAGGCGGGAAGCTACATGCCTGTGTTGCAACTAAAGTGGCACTTTAATTTTTTAAGTGGCAATTTCAAGTGGCACTTCAAACTTTGTAAACTCTGCAGTCTCCTGTTACACCACTAGGTGTGAGTGTTGGAGCTTCTTCTGTTGTTGGTTTTGCAGTAATGTGTATAAAAGTTGCTCTCGTGTGTCCTGTTGAATTCCCAGTCACCCAAGCAATTCCCAACTGAATCGTGATGACTATCCAGTGTGCAAATTGGAAATCACTGACTGCCCACTCCATGATACAGCACCCACCTGCAGAGCAGAACACCCCAGCTGCACATAAAACTGCTCTTATATCCGTTTTGCCAGCTGTATGTGCGTGTACTGAGAAGCAGGGGTCCCTGGTGCACAGTTGTGTGATTTTTGGAGAGATGAGGAATCCAGAACTGGAATTTGAAGGGAAAACACCACTCAAGACCTCGGAGGATTTCAGAAACTAATTATGGGAGACTAGTGTAGAGAAGTGAGCTCAATCTTCTTGAATGGAAAAGATGGGCAATGCCATGTGTTTAACAAGAGAGAAAGGCAGGGAGCAAAGGTCTGGGGAGAAGAACTGGTGCAGCAGTGGTCAAAGCAGGCCCACCAGGCAGCAAACACTCATCCTTGCTCTGAGCTCACTTTGAACAGGCACATTTGATCAAGAGGAAAGATAGTGACAGCTAATTTGACAGGACAAAGTCTGGCTCTCTGCTGTGTTTCTACTTTACTTTCTATCTTTGTTGCTCCCTTTGCAGGCATTTCTGGAAGAGTTTTTTATCCTCCTACCATCTCCTCTCCACCCCTATCCAGCTGATTTTTCCTCCATCATTTTTCCTGTTTAGTTTACGTCCCTTTGTTATTTACTAAGCATTCTGCTGTGAATCTTGAAATTAATTACTGACTTCTCTATGGTGAATTTTGTCTTTGTGGAGTAAATCACTACTAAACAAATAGTTATTTATCTGGTATCTGTATCCACTAGTTGGTAAACATCCACCAATAATATCTATAAACATTTTCAACTGTTGCATAGAACTTTAGAAGCTGGGCTGAAATAGATTAAATAGGACATAAATTTATAAACTCCTCAAAGGTAAATACATTATGGAATTTGTGGTGAACTTTCAATTTGACTGTAGCTATAGGGATATGCTGAGATACTGACCTACTTCAGGTAAGCCAGAGGTAAAGAAACCCTACAAAATTACTGCAGGCTTTTTAATCATGTTAAAAATCAGGTAAAAGGAATATTGATTCCAACCTTAGCAAAGGTTGATAATTTTGAACAAGAATTGGAGATATTTGGGGACATTTTGCTCCTTTATTTTAATTCAGGAGCTAAAGAGAATTCAGAATCATGCCTATTTTACAAATATATTAAGTGTTGGAAGATAAAATTAATTATAACACATTACAGTGGTGCATTGAACAGCTGCATCTTACACAGTATTTAGGCAAACAGGGATTCAGATTTTGTCCTGTGGCATGTATATACACTAGTAAAAGAAAAAAGGTGTAGTATAATGTGCCCAAAGATGTTACTGCTTTTGAATCCTCAAGAAAAGTCCTAAAAAAGAATGGCCTTCACATGAATGCATAAGTAGTCAAAAATACTACTACAATTAAATACCAGTAGCCACAAATTTATTGCATACTTTAGAAAATTTTGCACAACTATAAGATAAAAAGTAGGAATTAGCCCCCTAACAGCAATATATTTAAATACTTGAATGAAATTCCTTCACACAAGAGAGGAACCACTATTTATAACATAAAGGCAAATCTCTATTGCGAGGCTAAGAACAGCAAAAAATAAACAGCACATTTTACTTAATTTTCAAATGTCAGGTGTTAAATGGGGAAAATTTTCATGTGGCCAAATGAGCTAACGAGCTGTGGTTTGGCCCCACTCTTTTGTGCCAATTGGGTATACTGCCTGCCATGTGGAGAGAGAGGTGAATGAACAGTGATATTGTGCCCAGAAAAGGGATCCAGCCTCTCTACTTGTGCTGTCAGGCAGGTGTTACTGCCTGAATTATAAAGCCTTTTTCTGATCCTGCAGGAGAGAAGGCTTTTGCAAGTCTTATTAAGGCATTGCATAGTAGAAGTATGATCTAGTCCCACGTTGGTTTCTTCTACGGGAATGTTCCAAATGACATCTAATATTTAACCATAATTGAGACATTTAAAAGCAAACATGTTTAGACTAACTGATGTTTTAGAACAGTTACTTCCCCCATTTTCTAACAGTGTATCACTTTTTACTCCATGCAGTTTAAAAATTAACATCAGATTTTTCTGTTTCATTTGGCTTTGTTAACCCATAGGTAAAACTCTTGGTCACAGATCCATCATATTAAACTCTATAAGGGCCATGGCCGTTTTTCACAGGACCTCCCATAATCCCAAAGTCCCTCTTAAGTACTGGAACTGAAAGGATTCCTACACCTGATATTGGCACATGTCACCATACAGCAATCTTTTGTAAACTTCCAATAAATTCACTAGAGTTCTGTATTCAAGTAAGTACTATTCTACCATGGAGATGCAAAGTACAGAATAGGAGGTGAATTCCAGCAACCTGAACATCAGGCTGAAATAATATGCCAAAATATGATACAAAATAGATCAAAACATAATATATATTCCTATACATAATGAGAGCACTCACTAAACATAACATTTTAGCATCTGAATAGAAAATAAATTAATAAAGAAAACTTCTGTTTCAGGAAAGAGTGAGTACAATGCAGGAAATGGGTATTTTTAACTCACCACTGTCTAAGTGGGAGGGGTTACTAACAAGCAAAACCAAATGTTAATATCCCAAAACATGGCCATGGTCATTTGTGCATGTAATTATGGGATCAGAAATTCACAAATATATCTTTTAGCAGTATGGCAGGCTTCATCCACCCACTTGCCTTGAGATGACTGAGAAAAAAAGACACAGTTTTCACGCTTCCCCCCATTGGGCTGGGCACGATCCCAGTTGAAGTACTGTAGAGCCATACCATTGACATCAACAAATTTCCCTTCGTTTATCATGTCAGTGACACCCAACCAAAACTCAGACACTCTAGGCATGCTTTTCTTGCCATAATCTCGAAGAGTGTTTGTTTCATCGTTATTCCTTGGGATCGCCAGTGTCCCTCCCTTGGCTATGCAGTCTTCGTTGGCTTCATGAAAATGTTTGGTACCCTCTGATATGAGGTAGCACTTCTTATGGGCCTTTGTCCCACGAAGACAGACTGTGAATAGATAGGTATTGGTTTGTATGTTCAGTAAAAGCTTGGCTTATACGTTTGAATAATGTTTTCTAAAATGATAATTTTCTAAAAGCATATTGGGAATTAAGCAGACAAGTCCCTCAGCTCTTGCCTCCACATGGTGGACCTGAAAGCGGCAGCAAGATCAGACTTACCTGTTATTCCTCCTGTTCATGAAGGAACTTTTACACAGCCAGCATGTTAGTGTGGCTTTGGGATCCCAGCCTGAACAGACTGTTCACAGACACTCTGCAAGACATCTGGGACTACAAGGGACAGCCAAGAGCAGAGCATGCTCTTATAGCTGCTCCAGAGAAAAGGCGCTTCTGAGGAACAACAAACATAGCTGTGATCTTAACACTACAAAGTGCTTTGGAGAACAGTTCCTGTGTTTATGCTGATAAACCATAGGCATGATCTTGAGCCCTAAATTCCCTCCAGTAATGTAATTCTCTCAAGGATTAATTTTTTTTTTATGTTGTTGTTCCAGAATGCTAAAATATAGCCCAGGCCTGTTGTCAGCATATCTTTTGCCTTCTTTTTAGCAAATAGTCCTGCTTTCATGCCTTTTTGCCTTATTTGTTCAGTCTTTAAACTGATGGAGTGGATGAGGTATCGATGTTTGTATTGTTGGCAGATGTGAGTTTGTCATCAGGAAATCTATACTTGGCTTTCTAGTAATGAGACATATCTAAAAGTCTTTCATATTTATGATATTTAAGTGCCAAAGAAAGGTGGTTTTATGTATTAAATAAGCCTAGTTCCTAGGAAACAAAGGCAGGACAGAAAAGTGCCATTTTAAACGTGTCCTGTTCACCAAATATTGATTTAAAATTCATAATACAAATCTGTCTGGATGATTTATAGAAGTATATTTCCACCTGCAGAAGAGTACACATTCACCTCTCTAGTTCTTAATTGCTGGTCTTTCCAGCAAAGTCTATCCCTTCAAACTCTAAATTCAAATGAGGTGAAGTGACTTAAATCTGTAAACACTTCTAAAAAGTGTACACTTAGTACTGAGCTTGCATGACAATCTGAACCAAACAATCTAAACATTTGCATTTATAAATCTGTTTGCTTTTAGTTCTACTGGAACATATCAGGGAAATCCTGATGTAAAGTCCAAATGTACTGGAACATTATTTTGGCATATGCTCTGTAACTGAAATTGCCTTGCAGAACTGTTGTCAAGAGTTCTTCCAGCCCTAGGTCTGTGTGGGCAGGCTTGCAGGGGTGAATACTTGAACTTTGCTTTCCAGCTCTCCTAATGCAGATATGTGAAAAACTGGTTCTCTCAAGAAAAGCACGAGAAAAGAACCCTCCTCAAAGGAGTGTTCCTTCTGAGCTAAGGAAGGTAGCAAAGGCCTTGAATAAACTCCTGTAACAATTATTTTTAGAATCCTGCATGTGACTCCTTCCAGATAATTTCATGTATTGCTTAAACTCATCTCCTTACATTAGAAATATGTCATGAAACAGTATGAACATCTTCTGTCCTGATGTTTTCTATAATCTGTTTCTAATTCCTGTCATCTGTTCTTGTAAAAAAAAAAAAATATATGTATCTGATCAACAGGATATGGAAATCCACTTTGGACCGTATCTTATATGTCTCAGTTTTTTAGTATTTCCATTTGTAGTATTCATTGCATTCCTTAGCTGCATTTTCAGGGTCATAATTTTATATTAGGGCTTATCCTTCAAATTTAAACATTTCAATCTACTAATGGCCAAAGAAAAGAAATGAACATATTTCCTAAATGTTCAATTATTTAACAAAATTATATTCATGGGAAAGGTCAGAGAGACCTTGTGTACTTCTACAACGCTACAATAATGATGGAGATGAGCCCTCTTCAGGGAGAAAGTATGTGCTGCTAAATGCATTGCATGTGGCAATATTTCACAGTATGTAGAAAGGAGACCTAGGAAATTCAAGCAAAATAAGAAATCAGATTGTGATGTTGGTCTTGGAAGTGTCCATAAGCTAAAAAAGTAGCTCCTTTTCAAGTATCATAAGGCCATTTATTAATTCAGTCAGAGCTAGAGGGACAATAGATCTCTTTTTGCCAAATCTGGAATCCAGTTGAACAGTGTGGTTCTGAATTTAGAATATAGCTCAAAATAAGTTTTGAGGATAGAAAATCTCCTGGGTTTGGTTTCATTTCTAAGCCACTGCATGCTTACTCTCAAGCTCCTTCTGGAAGCAATACAAGGATTACTTTCAAACAACAGTTACTTGTCGAGCACGGGCTCCCTCTTTTAAGACACTTCTAAAGTAGTCTTATAAGGAATTTAACATAAAAATATTTTGTAAAGCTCAAAAAGCTCTATGTAACCCAAGACTTAAACCAGGACAACCCAGATATTACCATCCCTAAGGAAAATATGTTCTGTTTCATGTGAATGATGTAATTTCCTCTATAGTGTCCTCTTGTACATATTTAAATGCCAAGTTTTGTGTCAACAGCTGTGAAAAAGCACAACTGTCTAGTAGGTGCATGTGTATTTATCTTTCTTATTTTGTTTGGAAATTTCCATCTGGCTATTTAAATACTTAAAGAACTCTGCACATTGAGACGGGATATTTCTGAACTCACAGTGGGTATTACTTTGAAGTTTTGTGGCACCATTCACAGCTGAATGTCACATACTGCACACTTCTAAAAGGCTCAGCCCTTTTAGCTTCCTTTTGGGGGTATTCTCAGTCTTTTCCATGAACATTTTTGCATGGATAGGTAGCCCATGTTCATATCAAAGCTGGGGGCCTAACTCATTGACCACCTAAGCTCTTAAATCCAGTAACCCTCATTGTGTGGCCTTTTTCTGATTATATCTAATATCACAGCTTGGGGTTGTGCATAGAAAAACCAAAAGCAGTTCTTGCTCCAGATTAATCCTTGCTCTCAGTGAGGAATCATCACTTGTATGCTGTTAGTTCAGACTTCATTTTACTTGAATGCTTCCTTCAACATTTGTCTCACCACTACAGCTATAGCATACCATGCTTTTAAGGAGTTGTATTTCTCAGTCACAAATCCCCATTAAAGAGAAGGATGGGAGTGAAGAAGAGAGAAAGGCAGTGATAACTTTTGGAAGCCACTAACCAATATAAGGTGCTTTACCTGTCTGAAGTGCTTGCATTTCTTTCAGAGCATTTACTTCTCGCCACAATTTGTCAATCTGGGTCTTTAGGTCATCTTTTTCTTAAATAAAAGAAATACAGAGAAATGAACAGATATGCACACAGACACACACAAAATATTTATATGTTAAAAGCTGTTTCAAAATACCATGGTTTTACGTATTGCTGAGATGTTTTGATTTCTTTTAAATATCCTTCCTTAATGAAAGGATTCCTGTAGATTTCCTGAAAAAAAACACAGGAGGAACCCACCTTTACCTTTTAATCTCATAGTTTAAATCTCATTTTCAGTTGGACTTTACCCTAATAATGATTTGAAAACTATGGATGATTGCAGCTAATTGTTATTTAGTGTGCCGGTACCTAATTGACAGCAAAATTTGCCTATTTACTTTTGAACCTGTACATCATGGGGTGTGTGTGTATATATAATATGCAAATAATAGCAGGACACAAGTTGTGTTTATTCAAAGAGAAGCTATTTCTGTGAGCATGGAAGTTTCACACAAGTCTGTTTTAACACAGTGAGGAACAACTAATACAATCCAACTTCACTGTCTGAATGTATGCAGTCAAGTTTGCTGAGCTGCAACTTCCCCTCCCCAGGAGGAGCCTTCCTGTTTCAGTCAGTACAGAGTGGGCCTGACGACTCGAGTCACAAATTCAGTCTGAATCACCACTTTGCAGCACTTAAAAAAGCACCAAGAAGATGGTGGGACAAGACAATTTATACATAACTCCATTTTCATGTCCTCTTTTCCATTCTTTTTTTTCTTAATCATTATAATATTCCACCACCATCAAACAACTAGCTGGCATGTCTCTGTTGCACAAGATGACAATCTGATTGCAGCAATAACTAGACCTTCCAGAAGCCACAGTAATGAACATGAGGAATAAATAAGCTCTTTCACATGTAGCAGAACTAACAAAACCACAGATCCTATGCATCTGTGTTACATCAACTAATCCTCCAGCTGCACCCCAGAAAGCTCGTCTCTTCCCCATATTCCCTACTGCCCGTGGGGATAACCCCAGCTGTCCTTCATGACTCCCTGGTTCCCCAAGGCAGGACTTCCAGTTTCCCAATCCATGCTACTCCCTGCAAGTCCCAATTCACAAGAGCCTGTCCATGTTCCTCTGCTTCAAAAGAGTCCAAAAGCAGGACAAGCTGAGCTCCTGGTGCACCCTCTTCACAGAGGGACACTAATGCAGAACTTCCCCACCCCCCACCCCCCCCACTGTTGGGAAACTTATCCTCTGAATTTCATTCTTCTGCCAAATTGCTTCACGTTCAAAAGTTATTAGTGGAAAGTTAACAGACAAATGTGCTGGCAAAATAAATGTATAAGCATTCTGTCCTTAGGACACCAAGCTTAAAACCATGGAGATTCAAAAAGAGAAGGAAGTCTGTATAACTGTATAGCTCCAGAGCAGTGTAATCATGTTGTGCAACGGCTTTATCAATGCTGCAGTTTTTTCATTGACTAGGAGTTTAAATATTTGCCATCAGTGTAACCTCCATCATACCCTCTTTTATTAGAAATAAGTCTTTAAATTAAATACACAGACATTTCCAAACAACATTCAGCAGTTTTGTATTTGCTCTGCAAGCTTTGCTCTGGGAAATTATGCTTTATCTTTTCCTGTTAATTCTTTTTCATTAGTTTAACTTGCCATTTCACAGCACTTTTCATGCAGGTAAAGTAATATTCCACAAATATTAGACATTCTGTTAAAATTAAGTAAATGGTACAAAAATATGAACAATAACCCTTGTAGACCAAGGTACAAAAATCTGAACAAATAACCCTTGGAGACTGAAGATTTTATTCTGCTCTTTTCCATCATACGTACATGAATTTTAATTCTTCTGATCTTAGTCAATATAACTATATAACTGAGAATGATGAGCCAGAGTCCTCTCTCAGCTGTACCTGTGAGTCCTAAATAATGCGATTAATAGGCATAACAGAGCAGCGTATTTACAACTGTTATGCAGCTCTTTCTAGAACTCATTCTGGCACCTTATTCTTGGCTTTGCTAAGTCAATGGTTATAATATAGACTCCAATGTCCTCTGTTAATAAACATTTGTATAATGTTAGGTTTTAGTTCATGTTATTTAAGTACATAGTAAACTTGCATAGTCTATAAGCTTCTATCCCTCCTCCCAGTTAAAACCCAGTACCTTTCACTCTACGTTTGCTGTGCTTCCTGGCTTTGAATTTGGAAGCCTGGCTGATGGTCTGATCCAGCAGTAGTATGCTTATGAGTAGAAAAATCCTAAGTCCTGTTTGTGCCATGTCTCTTTTAAAGAACTTAACGAGAAGCTTGAAGAAATTCTCTTTAGCAGCTATGAGAGCAAGTCACATAGACCCATCTCAGAAGGGACTGACTGAGGTCAGTTTTATAAAAGTGTAGTGATGGGGTTGGCTGTACTCCTTGCTTACGAAATGTGTTTAATACTTAAGCTGGCTGTAACATAAGGCACCCCCTTGTTCTCACGTCTCATCTGAAATTCCAGTTTCCATTTTGAGTTCAGCTGGGACAGGTTGCTTTTAGAGGCCATAGCAGCACTGAACAGTGCACTGATTGCCACTAATAAGCACTATAATTCCTGTTTAACTTTGAAGCCAAAATGTACGGAAAAGGAGATGGATGTCCAAAAACATGTTGTGCAATGCCAGCCTCAGGAATGGTCTTATTTACACTGAAACAAAAAAAGAATGTCACCCCCTGAGTAAATGCAAACGTTGCAACTACACACACAGAGTGTATATATACATTAAGATCACATTATGTGAGACGTGCATTTATTATTTTATGGAGAGTTAATAAATGCCTAATAGATATGACCACATTTCTGATTAAGACCAGTGCAGTACGTGCTATCAGCAGGGTCTAGCCAGGGAAACAAAAGACAGTGGATACTCTTCCAAAGGTTCCCAAGTCCTGACTGTGTGGTCAGAAGAAGAGTAAAGCACAAGATGCTTGAAGCAAGACAGTGTCTCTCTACACTCTGGAGAGATCTCCGCATTCAGTTCTCCTTCATTCACCCTTCAGCTCTCTGGAGTTTTCTGGGGCTGCCTTTGAACTGGAATTGCTATAAGTAGTAGAACCTCTCACTGATTTTGGTGGACAAATGAAATTGTCACAATAATGTGCCCACCCATACACTCTTTTCTTTTTCTCCCCTCCTCCCCAAGTAAGAGAGGTTTTGCTTAAAATATTGACACCAAAGTCATCACTGCGTGATGGGGTGCTGGCAAGCACTGTTCATGCCCTTCAGAGCTGTTGTTCCAGATGTCTCTTTGCCATCTCTGACTTGATTACATTCTGCTCATGTTGCCAGATTATTTCAGAGCTGTAACAGCAAGAGACTTATTACTTTATTAAATGAAAGCTCAGATTTAGGGAAGTGCTGTTATACTACATGATTGCATCATGGGTTTTTCCAACCCCCTTGTACAGTGTTTTTGCAGTTTGTATAATGTAAAACACACCTGAACCATCTGTTTTGGATACCCTTAAACAACTAGCTGTATTCTAATAATCTATCACCAGTAAGTATCTGTTAGTTACTAAACTTTTCATAAATGCACCCTGATAGGACAAAACTTCAGTCGCCCTGCTTCATAATATTGACGTATGTGACGTTGTGTAGGGAAACCTCTGGATCGACAATGCTAAGGCCTTAGTGCTGTTACGGAGCACAGCACACCAGAGATGGCTGTTTCGAGTCACGCACATCCACAACTGTCTAACAAATCACTCCCACAGCTGCGTGTTTCAGTACACAGTGAAATGTGCAAAGGGCTGTCATTCCAACTAGCACATGAGAAACTGAAATGTGAGCTGTCAGAGAAGAAAACAAGGAGGTTGGCAAGGGTCTGGTTCAAGATTTAATCTGTCATTTAGAACTAGCCCTAAGTTCAGGGTTGATCCATATTTTATCCCAGTGATACTGGGGCATCAATATGAGCTAATTAAGTGCAGACAGCTGAATCAATAACTACCTCCAGTTATTCACTTGGTGCATTCTCAGAGGTTGTTGGTGGAATTGCACATGAAGCTGGTCCTGAACCACTGCAGCTTGTAGCCTGACATATTAACCTAGTGATAATTTTGGGTTACCTTGACAAGGGAGCTGTAAACACCCAGGGCTGTTTCACTTGGACCTTAGCTATCCCCCAGGCTTTGAGACAGGCAGGAACAGTAGCTGTGGTCAGCAAGCATTTTAGTGTGCCTGTTGAAGGACTCGGTATCAGAATGTATTTGTTCCTGCTCCTAGGAAATGGAGTTTTCTAACACAGGCTTTCTTTTCTTTCTGTGAAATGAGTCTGACAGAAAAATAAATTGTACTATACTGAGGCAAGCATGCAACTCTGTAGAAATGGAGGTATAGAGAAAACACAATTTGGTATTCTGAGAGCTCTTGGCCCAGAGCCTGAATACAAACCTGTGCTTTTTAGCATATGTCGTGTTACATCCTTTTAAAAACAGACTGAAACTGTTTTGAAAGCTTCACCCCCCTCGTTCAGTAGTCTCTCTGACCATTTCACCAGTCTGCAAATAGCTCGGCTGGACTTCACTCCTAGAACTTGAGTCACAAAGTTGTCCTTGCAGCTGCTGTGATAGGCCACAAGGGTATAGGGGTTTGTTTGTCTAGAATTTGTCTAGAGTACCTAAGAAATAGGTTTCACACTTATGACTAATCTATAGCAAATGAGGAAACAAGTTTAAATTCTTGTATATAGTGTGTGGGCAGGAGAGTCAGAGAAAAGTCAGAATATGTTGCTGAGAAGATGTAAACTCCCAGTGCTACTGTGGGGAAGCAGGAAATGGAACCATATAGAAGGTCTAGAGCATCACTGAAGTGAGTACCTGGTCTGTGCGTGGTCTTGAAACCAGCATTACAATGTCACTTAGAGTTACAATTTTTCTTTTACTGGCATAGTTATAGTAACATACAGCATAGAGAGTGAACACAGTTATATATGTAAAGAATTATTTTCTCCTGGGAAAAACTATTCCTTTTCCCATAGCAGAATGTGCTATTCAAATAAAAAGAGTCTCACAGTTTTATAGCTGCATCCAGACTAGGATAGGATTGCGCTTTTTTATTTACACCAGTATAGTAAAACTTCTGCATACAGACAAAATCATGGTTTCTCTTGAAGTGCTTAATTCAATTCAAAGCACTCTTGAAGTGCCTTGTTTGATAACAACCATCCTGCAAAAAACATAGCTGCTGTACTGTGCAGACATCTGGCTTTTTGGCTCCCATCTCCCCGCCTCGTTCGCTTTGCTTTCAGACAAGTGCACCATTCAGAGCCATTGGTACAAGGTTTATTTCAGTTTCTCCACAGAGGCTCTTCAAGGTAAAAAGACTGTTTCCCTCTGAGACAGTTCTACCTTTATATTCTCCTGTAAACTGGCTCAGAAAACCTCTTCATACAGCTGTTTTTCCTCTCCATCCTCAGCCATCACTGGATTTGTGGAAAGAACATTCAATTGGGCACAGAGTATGAGAAATGGGTGTGAGATGAGGACTGGGATCCTGAAACAGGTCTGGCTGCAGAAACCATTTCCTGTTGTGTGGAGTAAGATGCTATGTAGGGCAATCATGCCCTTTACTTAACTCCTGGGGTAGCAGAGTTACAAATAGACACCCTACTTGTAAAAAAAAATACCTTTAAAGACAATTAATGCTTCAGTCTGTTTAAAAGTGAACTGCTCACATATTGCTAGTAGGCTGGCTATGTTTCACTGAGATCTACAGTGCCCTCCATGCTTCACAGCTAATTGTTTTGTGGCACGTTTGATCAGATGGAAAACTGATGGGCTCTATCTGCCACTGAAATCACAGCAAACTTTTTTTGCAGCATTTCAGTTGTGGAAAAATCAGCTCAGTGTAGGATTTAGGAAAAAAGCTTGCATGTGGATAACTATTTGCCCCTTCTGCTCAGAGTAAAAAGAGAAAATGAAAACTGATCAGAGCTGTTGCCAGGCTAAGGAATTTCAAGTGAGGCAATCTGAAGAGCCAGTATAGCCAACAAAAGTAAGCTACACAAAGGTTAGTAAAAGGCTTATCACCTCCTATACATCCATTTTTATAACTGTCTTGGGTGGTAAATGGGATCCACTGGTTGATTTTAGTTTGTTTCAATTAAAGGTAACAAATTTTGTAAATTCTGCTAGTCACAGATTATGAAGTACCTGGAAAATTACTGTATGCTTGGTTTCCGTGGCCTTGAAAAGTCTTGCAAAGTCTTTCTTAAGGATTTGATCTCAGTCCAACCAGGTACGAGGCAGGATTATGGCTGCCTTCCCAACACCAAAGTTATTTTGGGGAAATTTGTACAAATGAACCATGGTTTAGAAAAGGGAAGGGCTAGCTTTCTGGTATGCAAGGTTTTGTGAAACTTATTAACGATATTTTTGGGTTTTGCAATCGGTTCAAGTTTTTTCCCATCATGCTAATTTGCTCTTTTGGAAAGAAATTTTCTGGCTACAAGTGATCTTCTCTGTCTGTTAGAATTAAAGGAGATTCCAGGTTTATTGCAAAACCAGGCCGGACCTGCACTGAATGTCACTGAGTGTTGAAATGAGGGCACTTAGTCTTCTTTAAATATGTGATGCTGCTATCCCAAATGTATGCCTCACCTTGGCACTGTGGTACCGATAATGGGATTGATCAATAAATAGGCTTCTCGATGTGGCATTTTTCAGTTCCAGACCTGACTGCTATTACCTACAGATCTAGTGCTTTTCACTTCCCATGCTGTAAATACAAGCTTCAAAAAAATGAAGAAATTGGAGATGTAAATAATGTATGTATACTGAAAAGATGAATCAGGGGAGTATTTTGAGCTTCTGGAGTAAGTGCTTTTTGTATCTTTTATTTGGGGTCTTTGCCACAAAGCATCTCACAGCTGAGTCTTAGCAAGCAGACAGGTGGGCAAACAATTCACAATAGGCAGCAGAAATACTTGTCTTACATCTAGCACACATATTTAAGGCAAATATCATCTTGTCTATGTGACCAAACTCCCACTTGTACTCCCTTCATTCTCTTGTAATGGCAGTGAATATAGGTTACAGGTTGTAAAGCTGAGAAAATACTGCATATCAAAGGCAGATTCAGAAGAGATTCACCAAATCTACATGAAGCAATGTTAGCAAAGCCATTGCATCCTTTTTTTTTGGTTACCTATCCAATGCCACTCTGCACAGTGTTCAGATAGCTCAAATGAATGGCACAGTTGCCAAATCTTTTTTACTTCAGGCCTTTAGCTGCAAAAATAAGTAGGTGCTGAGTGTTTTGCTGACTGTTGTTGTCTGTTTCTTTAGGCAGGAAGCACCCCAAATAAATACTTATTTAGAGAAAAATGTTTGTATGCCTATGTGAAATGTGCAATGAGAGCTAACCATAATCCCCCTCAAAACAGACTTTTTACAGACCAGCTGACTGCATCATCTCTAAAGATAAGGGACTTTAGGAGAAAATTTAAAGCAGTTTCTTTGCAGTCCAGGTACAAATAGAGGAGTTGAATGGGGTCCTTTTAAAATGCTGTTCCTGTGGTCTTGGCAATATTTCCATGTTGGGAATTATTGGCAGCAGCTCAGCTTGTTTAGCCCTCGGGATGTATGTGAGAATGTGTCTCTCTTTCTCTTTTGTAAACAGAAATTACCTGTTGTGCTAATTTTTCTCCTGTAATGTGTGCTGCCTTTTTTTCTTCCTGGAAATGATCTGAAAACATCCTGAGCATTTAATTTCTCCCTTTAAATATTTTATTTTTGATCATCGCAGTCTCTTCACATTAACATGATCTTAATAGGTTTGCTCATCCTTACATATGACAGACAAAATGATTTGGACAATGATCTAGGCACTGTGAAGCTCTCCAGACAGTCTGAATTGCACATTCAGAGGTTCATAGCAGGTTACCAACAGTGCAGCTTTGCATACTGCCAGCGGGGCTGGTCAGAGGGAGGATCACATTTTGGCTTGTGTAGTTGTTTGTAGGGTTTTCCTATATGAGATGGAAAACCAGACCTTCTCGGGAGTGTGATCATGTCTCCCTTTGGCGGCTGCACTTCACTGAGTACTTGAAGGTTCTGCTCAAGAGCTGAGACCTTCCACTTTGCCAACCCAGAAACTCCAGTTCCCACCTCGTGTGTGCCCATACGTCCTTTGAGGTCCCCAACCCCTGTGCCATGGCCCTTCTATAGAGGTACTCTCAGAGACACTCCCAGTGCTGCTGCTGCCACCCAGCCGGTGTGGCTGCCAATGGACAAGGAGGTGCTTTAGCTGGGGGCTGCCAGCCTGGCTTGGGGAAAGAAGCCAAAACACTGCTCCGCCGTTCAAGGCTGTCACAAGATCTGCAAACAGCTGACCCTGCTTTACCGTCTTAGAAGCAGCACTACCCCCATGCACAGGCATAATCAGCTCATGCACCAAGCCCCAGGGTTGGAAAACATGTGATGTAGTCCAAATAAAACAGTGTTCTTTAAAATGTAAAAGAAGGTTTTTAGCTGCCTAGTCAGGAAGGAAAAATAGTACCTAAATGTAAATGCTTGGGAGATGTCCGCTTGTCTCTGCAGGCAAACTCCAGCAATGAGACCAGAGAAGTGGCCCTGCCTTGATGGGGGCTGGGAAAGGGGCAGCTCGGGGCAGAGACAGATCCCGCAACAAGCCTACCACTGCACACCATGCGTGTCCTTGCTCCCACCATGGGATGAACATGCAAACCACACATCGCCTCCTGGGAGATGCTCACACAAGGGTGCTGGGAGTGGAAAAGGAAAAATAACCTGTCAGTGCAATTTTCACTAACAGCCCAATATGTCTATTGAGAAATAACATTTCTGGGATGCTGCCCTCTTGTGAAAGGTCAATATTAACATCCCCTCCCATCTTCCCCTCTCCTACCCTTAAGGCTATATTTTGATGGTACACTGATGAGTTATATGCTGTTATGGTATTAGGTGTTGTTTCAAACGCTGTACCTAAAATTTTCCTAATTGCAAAGAAGAAATCTTTCAGGGATTTTTGGAGATCTTGGTTGCTTTTCCCTGTTGAAGTCTAGCTTGGGCAGAAAGAACCCATGACAAGGTAGCACAGCATCCACCTTTCCTGTTATCTGCTGTCCTTAAGGATTCGAAATCTTAGTACACGTCATGATTGTAGCCAGACTAGCATGGCCTCCAGTGCAGACTAGTAAAACATATATTTACCTATCTTTTCTGATATGTCCTGTAGCTTGTTTGCTGATGGCACTCAAGCTATCTAGTATAAAGCCAGCTTGCTAATGTCTATATAAAAATGCACTCGCTGTACTGTCTACAGTGCAGACAGACCCTGCCTGAGATACTGGCCTTATTTAACGAGTAGGATTAGTCCGTTTCAGAAATTGCAGGGCATTTCAACTCCTGCACTACATGTTTGGGAGAACCCCAGTTTTTAAATTAGAAGCTGAAGAAATCAGCAAGAAGGTAGCTGTAGTTGTACCTGAGAGGGTGGACTCATCTGCATTTTAGGGAGATTTCAGAAGCAGGTATTATGGGTCTGGACATAGCATCCTCCAGAACTGAAGGAATTCACATTTTCATATTGTACCTAGTTAAAGCTGTTGCTGGTCATGAAAAGGGGGATACAAATCCCCACTTGTCCTCATCTTCTTTTCTTCCTAAAAAACGAGATTCCTTTGGTAGAGTTGGGGGATGCATTAAAACACGTATCTGTCTGTGCACTGCTTGGGCTGTGTTTGAACCTCATGTTGTGCTCCTGGATCATTGTCCGTCTTCTGTGTGTTTCCAGCCCAGTGCAGCATCCTCTCACTGCATCATGACCCCACAAGCGAGGTGCAGCCAGAGAACCTGAGCTGTGGGCTTATAGTGTGGGGTTAAGCAGCTGAGGATGTGCACTGGCAGGGCCACACACCCCAACAAAATATACAATGTTCTGGGAAGTTCTTTAAAAAGGACTTGGAGTCACAACATGGTTCGTAAGCAAGGCATTTTTTAAAAAAATTTGTAAGTAAAGAGGGAAAGAGAGATATGTGTGACCCCTGTGTCCAGCCGCAAAGACAGCTGATGCTTACATCCACCCAAGGCCTGAAACCTGTCCTGTAACTTCAGTCCCAGCACATGATGCTACATGTTGTGCATGTATGTCTGTTACGTGACCTTACATATCAGAGAAGAAAGGAGTTCAATGTCTTCATTCACACATGAAGCTTTTTGAAACTGAAATTTGATTCCTCATGGCAACTAGAACAGCAGGAATAAACAGGGTATTTATTCAAATATTTTCAAATAATACTCTCAAATGGAAAATATTCTGGCATTTGCCAAGTAATTTAGACATTGTGTAAACATAAACTTAACAGAATGTTATTGTTACTTCATTATTCTTTCTGTCATGTACATTCTCACTGCAGTTTATTCTCATTTCCAGCAGATGTCTTAAGTGCCCTAGGAATGATTAGGAGAGCTCTGATTTCATATTGCTTATCCATCAAAGGAAAAGATCAGTCTCTCCTCTGTCTGCTTAATACTCAGGGTAAATCTACTTTGTTATGTGGCTTTACACCAGTGTTACCCAGCAGAGGATCATGTTCAGTCTGATTACTCATTTTCTAGATGCTTCATTACTGTAGGAGGAGCAACTGCAGACACACAGACATCAGGTCAAGCATGCTGGTACAATTGGAGTTTCAAAAGGAATGGGAGATTGTTTGTTCTGGCTTTGTCAATATTCTTCCCTAAAATAATGCTATGGGCTCTGCCCGGATTAAAGCAGTTTCATATAACAAGGTGACATGATTTCACAAGTTACATGGACATCTGACAGATTAAATTGGCTTATTAATCTTCTAAAGATCTTTGAATCTCAGGATCACATGTGTTTGATACCACTTCATTGCAGTGGGAGAGCAAACAGGTTAGGTTTGACTGGATTTGACACTCAGTGCCTGTGTCATGTTCGGTGCCCCTCCAGCCACAGGATAAATCTTCTCTGCAGTTCTCATCCCCGCCTCCTTGCAGGGCCTGCTGACAGGATCCCTGCTGACATGGAGGCTTGCATCCAAGTGGACCCGCTGAGTCTTATGCTTTTTACCTTGCTCCTTGCCCTGTGCTTCTCCCCTTGCAGCACTGGCAGTGGTACACAGCGGCAGCAGTGCTGGCAAGTGCAGGCTGAGCTTGCAGCCATGTGCCGTGGTTCCTCCCCTCTCAAATGTGCTGGGCAAACAGTGCAGACAGCTGTTTTTTTCTAGCTTTATCAAGCCCTGTGCTGTCCCTTGCTCAACAGATTTGTGTGTTGGTGGAAGACTCTCAGCCCACAGCAATGGGGAAGTTCCTGTGAGTTACATTCTCCCTAAAGGCATTGGAGTTTTGCCTGCAGGAGGCCAACAGCCTTTACTCCTTCTCTGATAAATAATGGCAGAACAGTCCAGGACCATGTTCCCATAAGAAGAATATGCCAGGTCACCAAAGCTGGACATGTACCAGTGAGTCAGTAATATTTCTGCAGCACTAGATCTGACCCAGTCCAGCCATCTGGGGTGGCAAGACTGCTCCCAAGTATGAACTTGCAGGTTTGCGCAGTGCATCATGCTTCTGCGTAGACTTAACAGCTTGGGTCTCCATTAGTTCACGGAACTTGAGGCTCCACGCTGCTACTTGATATAGATGCTCCCCAGGTTGCAAGCCGTGAGTGGTCTCTATCAAGGCAGCCCCTTTGCAGGAGATCTAATGTGACCAGGAACCAAAACAGCTGTTCTAAAGAAAGGCTAGCCAAATTCATCTCTCATGCAGGATCTGTAAGGCAAGTGCTTGGTTTTGCATATCCAGGATTCTTACACAGCCTGGCACTTGATGCAGGAGCTTGGCCAAAGTTTGCATGCTGCCTCTGGTAGAGTGGAGGGCAGCGAGTGCCCTGGAGTGCCAGAAGCAGCACAGCTGCAAATGCAGAGGAGCAGCTGTATTCCCTGTGCAAGGATTTTTCATTTTGTACTCCATTTACTTGCTCCAGCAGCTCCATAAAACCAGTATAAACCAATACTGCATCCTCAAGAAAGATAATTGGGTTTGGCAATGTATATTTTAATAGGGAGAACTGAGTAAGGATTAAAAAAAAAATCTTGTGTTTTTTCCCCACCAAGTTACAACTTGGAAATAAAAATTACTCCCTGAATTTTTAATACTGCAGCAATTAGGTTCATTTAGAGGACCAATCAACTTGATGCTGTCCCTATCATAGCCAGTGGTAGAACTCCTGTGAGATTCCAATTTGAGTTGAGTTTACCATCTTAATGGGAATAAGGAAGGAAGCTTGCAACAATTATCCTTTTATTACCCTGTTTCGCTTGATGATTAGCAAACAGAACACTGTGTAATAACTTTATACATCACTTACATGTTGAACAAAATACAGATCAAAACTTCCCATGAATCATATTATGTATGCTTTATTAAATTAAGCTACAATGCCAGGGAATGTGCTTCAAGAAAAACAATATTGAAATGAGACTAATATTTAGTATGTGAACTGTGAGAATTGGTTAGAGCAAGTGTCACACAGCACAGCTAATGGCATCTGATATATTTAGGTGAGTGGTTGTGGACTGATCATTCAAGTGAGACATTAAAGACAATTCCTTCTGTAAATCTGCTGTGACATGCCTACGCTGAGCTTCTGAAGTACTGCCTCTCTTCTGTGACACGCTGCATAAACACACCTCTGATGTATGGGTCCAACATCACTTGACAATCAGACATCGTTATGGCACTCATTTTTACAGCCCAGTATGCAACACCATCTCCCATCTGATCCTTGGGTGAAGAAATCCCATTTCCACCCATGAGGTGAGGATGAGCCAGAGTGGCTGGATCTGCATTCTCATGTGAATCCAGGCATCGCTTGTTGGAAAAGGTTGTGTTTAGGGATCCAGGCTGCTTCCTTCCCTGTGATGCCCTGCCAGTGGCAACTACTCAAATATGCGTGGAGAGGATGAACAAGAAAATAGTAGAAAATGCTTATAATGGCCACATTCAAGTGTTGGTTCAGGCTCTGAACTACCATATTTGATTAGAAAGCAAGGAAAATGGAGACTGTCATCTCTCAATTGTATATATTTCTATGGGGCTTTGCTGACAGGGTCTTGGCTGAGGACATTCAGCAAAAGGTTTTGTGCATCTCCTTTGCTTTGGAGCAGGTATGATTTGAGACACAGCTTTCAGCCACGGAGGCAAAACTTCCAGCTCAGCTAAGTTTAGTCAGGATTCCTTCAGTAAGTGAAGAATTAAATGATAGAGAACCGTAAGTCCTTAAACCAAATGGCAGTATTTTATGGCATTATGGACAAGTCACCTAATTTCATTTTTTTCTGACTAAAATACAAATGGTCCAGGAACTCAAAAGGGTGCTTTTATACAACCAATGAGATACTTAGTGGGTCACAGGAGATGTGGTTCCTTTTTTTCTTTTTTTTTTTTCCCCAATGGGAAAATATTCCTAATGTAAAATGCAGACACTAGAAGGAAAAAACAGCAGTAAAGAAAATCTGCCAAGACAAACTGACTTAGAAAAGAAACCCACTTGTCATCATCTCTCTTCTGTGTTAGCAACAAAACAAATGTTTTCTCCTAGAAGCCTCTGGAAAACATCACTCATGTGACACGTCCTCCAGGCCACACAGTGCCTTTATCACCAGAAAACACCCCAGTCACCATACAGCTAACTTCACCCACTAGCGTTTACAAATATTGTTTCGTTGTTAGCTTATCACCTGGCCAGCCCAAGGGCTAGCCATTTCGGGGAAAGTACAGCAATCGTTATCATAAATAATGCATCTAGTATATCTGCTGTCTCACTCCGTTCTAGGGCAGCTAAGATGCTGCATCATTTACTGCTGTGCTATATAGTGGAACACATCTCTCTACATGGGAAATGTACTTACAGAGATTACCCAGCAGAAGAGCATAAAATGATTTGTACTGGAACCTGCAGCTTATCAGGAAAACAATGTTTGGCAGGGACACAGCTAATGTCTGGCAGACCGTAGCACATTTCCAGTGCTGGCAGTTGCAGAGGCAGAGCCGCTTCCAGCTGGGCTGCAGGTAGCAGGAGGCCGATTGATGGCAGCTGGGCCTTGGACCTGGGGTGGGCAGAGAGCCCCTGTGCCTGGTGGGCACAGCAGCTTGCAGGAGCAATGGGCATGGGTGGCACGAATACTCCTGCCCCCACAAAAGTGCTCATTTCCTATTCCCCAAGCCCTCAGAATGCACAGAAGTTTCTTCTTCACTACTTTTCCCCATTCTTTTGAGCTAATTGTAGCGCCTCAGGTTGGTCACTAAGCAAGCAAGGTAGGGGGGAAAAAAAGGAAAAAAAAAAAAAGCTCTTCCAGACAGATCAAAGCCCTCCTAATCTCAAAAGGAAAACAAGCAGGCCCCCAGCCCTGCAGCCCTCCCTCAGTGACAGACCCCATCAACCCAAACCACAGCCCTCTTTCCCTTTCTATAGCTGGCAGCTGCCCTCCCTAAGCCAAGTGGCAGTGGCATCTCTCAGCCCACCCATTTAATCCCTGGCTGCCCAGTTTGCAGCTTTGTCTAGTGGTGTCAGTACCAAACATTAAACTTCAGGAGGGTTCAGAAGCTAAGAGATCCAAGAGTCTTTCTTTGCCTGTTTAGATTAAGTTTTAGTTCAGTCAGTTTTAAAGCTTTTATCAACAACTGCGAAGACTGTTCCTTTCTAAATGAGAACTTGTTTTTTAAGATGGCAGGTGTATGAATTTTTAAGAGACAGAGCAGTCACTATAAGGGCGGTCAATGCTGGTTCCTGGCCTTTTTTTTCATCTTGCCCAAAATGCCTGTGCTTCCCATATATGAGAAGAAAGTTTCCACATGTGAAGGGTTAATCTACGTGTGTTAAATCCACTGGGAGTTTGTAAGGCAGTCTGTGTGGGGGATGAAAGTGGACAGGATCCAGTGTTTTTCAGGAGGTAAAAAATGAATTTTCCTGAAGTGCTACCACAGAACAACAATGATAGTTGAGTATTGCAGGGACTCTAGGAACCCTGCAGAGAAAGGCTGGGACCCCCATGTCAAACCCGGTGAGAGGTGGCGGGGGGGGGGGGGGGGGGGGCTGCTAAAGTAGTTCCAAGGGGGATACTGACTTCAGCAACAGCAGTGCCGGTGTCAGGCACCCCTTTACACAGTAACAAGCTGCATCTATTGGACTTTCCCTGGCTTGGCTTTGCAGAGACCAGGCTGGCTGGGGTAGGAAGCCATGGTGCAGCTGCCCCGCTCACCTCCCACAGCTTCACAGACAAGAGATGGGAGCGAGACGGAGGCCTTTCCCTGAAGTGAGTCAGGTTTCCAGCAAAGTAGAGAACAGAGCACAGACCAGAAAGCCTTGGAGGCTGCCACACAGGAGTGTAACAGTCTGGGTGGTGACTAAACCCCACATCTGTAACAAACCACCTCACAAACTCCCTTTCAAGCATGCAAATAAATAAACAGATAACATGCTGCAGATTCGACTCACTTGTTACTCTTGGGCAAAGACATACATGATTCATTTATTTTCATGCATTCATTCTCTAACTCTTCATCATCTACACTGTTCTCACGCCACCTACCAGTTTCTCCACAGCATGCTGGTGGTGAGGTGCCCAATGCAGCATTGCTACCGATAGCAAAGATGAAGGCAATGTTCAGAAAACCACACCGTTTGCCCGCAGTGGTAGCTGACAGAGACAGGCCAGGTAAACATGAAAGGAACAGCTTGCTTAGGATCAGCTGAGCACAGTCAATCAGCACACAGCTCAGACTGAGGAGATAAAGTGACATTTGCATTTACACTCCAAGCTATTCTCTCAAAGGACAACGTTAGGATGTTTGCCTAGATGTTACAAATTACTTGGAGAAAAAGTGTCTTGATGCAGATAGCAATTATGGTGTTTTGATTGTTTTGGCTCTTTCTGTAGTGAAACAAAACACTAGCTCACACCAAGGGACTTAGGTGCTGCCGGGGGGAGAAACTCCTGCATGATCCTCTAGGAGCTGGAGGTTTTACGTGTGCTGTGTGCTGATAATCACAGCTATACTAGAAGAATCTTCTCTGACAGAAACCAACCAGAATTAATCACTAAGCTCACAGAAAATGAGAGGGGAAGCACAAAATGGAGGATGAGGTGAGACCTAGGGATATTCAGCATCCTAGGATGATTTTTGCATTTTATCTGGCCAGATGCCACACAAAGGCAGCCTGCTG
The DNA here is from genome assembly GCF_023634155.1 of Falco peregrinus. NCBI lineage: Eukaryota > Metazoa > Chordata > Aves > Falconiformes > Falconidae > Falco > Falco peregrinus. The sequence continues at coordinate 9,666,210 of NC_073734.1, forward strand.
CATCCCCACTTGCCTGGTAGCAGCATCTGTGTGTTAGATTGTGTGACAGTCGAGTATAGATGGCCCAGTGGGAAAGCTGGCAAAAGGCAGAGCTTTATTAGTAATCACTGAGACTTTGCAAAAGCCTATGACTGTTTGCTTTCAGCCTCATCCTGACCCTATGATTAGGGATGCACTGATCCATTATTTGCTTATTACGACTTCAAACCAGAGGGCAGAAATTTACTCTGCTCCTCTTCACAATCATCCAGTGTTCATATGAGCTTTTAGATTACAAAGCAGATGCAGTAACTACTGAAGTGAGATTTTTCAGGGACATTACAGGCTTTAGAACATGTCCTGCACGACTGGGATGAACCCAAGCTAACATTTCCTCTTTGTTTAGATATTAAACTGAAGTTCATTGAACCATTTCTTCTTTTCATGCAGGAAGACCTTTAAAGCCATGTATTCAAGTACAGGCTTGAGATGACCTGTAAGATTTGGTAACTGTAATCCATTCTTTGAAAGAAAAGGTGTAAGCCTCCTTGCAGCCCGCGGTTGAGACCAAGACCCAGGCAGAGTGGGATTTTAGATGTAACCATGTCCTCCTGCTTTCTGCCAGCTCATTTGCTGGTGGCTAGTTTGGATCCTATTTTAAGATTATTCCCTCAGAGTATCTTCATTTCTGAAAGGAACTGTCTCTCTGAGGATAACTAACGTGTGTCCATTCATCTCCCAGTGCAATCAGAGTGCTAAAATTCTGGAAACTAGTTTCTATCTGTATCAAAATATGCTTCCCTGAACGCGTTGTGAATGCTGCTTATATAATGTCTTGAATTTCTTAGACTGTAACATTCAACATTTTACATCTAAATTTTTAATGTTCTGTACAATAGCACATTTGGCCACTTTAACAACCTCGATGTACTCTGTAATTAAAAAAAAATATCTGTATACTCCTCAGTGACCAAAATAGAAAATAAGACTTCACATTTTCCTTTTAACCAATTCCAAGTCAGTTCCCTAATGTGATCATAATATTAGAATAAAACATGTAACCCAAGGATAATGCTATGCTCAATATTTTATTTATATTTTTATGTAAACATAATTTGCTTTGTAGGCACAATATAACAAAAGCTCTAAAGCAACAAATACAATTAAACAGTGTCTCAGTTCACTTCAATCAGGCTTAAGTTAAAGAGAAGCTTTCACAGTTCTTTTAAGGCAAATTGAGAAATAATTGGTTTCACTTGAAGAAACTATCCAATTGTCTTAAGAGCTGTTTCAACAACACTGTCAGTAGTAAGCACAAACCTTCATTTCTACTATAGTAAGACTTGGTCAGTAACAAGTCCCAGCATTGTCATTTTGTATAGCATGCCCTCTACCAAGTCACACGTGATACTACTGTTTGTGGTATTCTAAAAGGTACTTAGGGCTTGCAGGCCAAATTCTGCTAGCACAAATCCTGCTTCCAGAACACACACCTGAAAAACTGCCACTCATTTCAACAGTAACCTTCACATATGCCATATTAATACCAGCAAAAACCCGAGCAGTTTAGTTTGCTGATGGCAATACTCATCTGTGTTGCACTTAGGTAGATCCAGAAGTATTCCTTTGTACTCACTGCAATTACCTGACATTCTGCTGATCAGAAAATGGCCCTAAAATTGGTATGAATTAGCATGAAGAGTATTTTTGCCTTGCTAACAAAACCAGAAAGAACTAGCCAACATTATTTCATTTGATTGTTGTCCCTATGGTGTCTGTGGCCATGACCAAGATCACCTATCTATTAGTTCTGAAGGGCAATTTAACTGTAGAGCCAACCATGCTGCGGTTTACAACAGAACGGATTTGCTATTCTGCTTGCCCTACTAATTTAAGGCCTTGAGAATGCCACTTTACTGCCAGCTCGAAGGTCACCAGCAATATTGCTCACTTTGGCGTCAAATCAAAATTCCTAGTTATGTTAAGGTTTGCTGCAGGACAACATCGTTACACTAACTGCAAAACAAAACTGGGCATGTTTCCTACCGTTTTCAGCTTATGAGTCGTGAAAACTTAATGGTCTTTCTTAAAAGCCCAATTGGCAAGCCCAATACATGGAAAACTCACTGAACATTTATTTTTTCTGTGGAAAAAGTCCCTGTTTGGGCCTGATACGGCACTGGAAGTGTAGGCAAGTCCAGCTTGAAATGAAAATCAACTATATTGAAGTTATGCATCAACATCTAGAGAAAACCAAAGTTCTGGTTCAACTAATATTTCAAAAGCTTTTTTGGCATTTTTCTCCAGTTACTACTTCTCATTATTTCTGAATATGTTTAACCCAAGGGAAACTCCTTCAGAATGAATATTCTGCACAATTATCTGGTATTAGAACAGCAACTTCATGAGTACAGTGTAAAGAGATGGACATTAATACTCAGGCAGCAAGATGCAACAAACAAAAAACCAAGAGAGAATCTTGTAAAACCACACATAAAAGTCATCCAGACCCACAAGTCCTTTCACACTGAGAAAAGCCCTAGAAGCCTTCCCTCTCCAGTTTTCTGTATTACTTTTTAACTTCTGTTAACAGGATACTTGGAGATTTAGGTGAACAACTAGCCATGCCTGGGGAAAATACTTTATTTTGGAAAAAATATATTAATTCAAAGATACATGGCATTATACAAGGTCTCTTGTCATTCCTTTAGCATTTCTATTGTTGGTGACTGCAGTCATTTTGAAATAACTGTTTTAACGAGACAACTGAGGAGCTGAGTAGTTGCTGCTTGAATAGTGAAAGACAAGGAAAAAGTATTTACTTTTGTCATGTTTTCATATAGTTTCCGCTAGTGGGAGGTAGATAAGACTAGCTGGTCTTTGAATGCTCAATCCTGCAAATTAAATCCTACAAACATAACTGGACATACAGAGCAGAGCTTTTGCTAGAACTACTCAACTAGATAAAGTTATCCCTGTGCATAATTTCTGATGGGATTAAGGCCTAAAATTCATTTTTAACAGGGTTAACTTCTGTAGGAGTTCAGCTCCAGCTTGATAGCTGATCAATACTTTAGCGATTCCAGAGCAGTAAACTCCACCGACAAATTCCATCCACATTCAGTTCCTTACCAATATGATTTTAAAATGAAATTTAAAATTGGTTTTGATTTTGGACACAGCTGAATCAATGTGTCCTTAGCAGAAGGTGTTCATCTGTCAATAACTGCTAATTGCTACAGGCAATTGAAGTTCTGTGTCTAAAAAGAGTGGTTCACTGACCACCTTCTTTGCCTACAACGTATGGGGTGACAGCTCAGATTAACAGGAAAGCATGACAGTTGGCACTCTGAATGATGTGTTTAATTACTGGTGCTGATGACTTAGGTGATTATACAATATGAATCAAAGTCTCTCAATTAATGATTTCTTGCATAATTTCAGATTCCACAATTATAAACGAGGTATTTTTGAAAATGAAGATAGGATTTGCTTATAAAATGATAAAGCAGGGCTGAGGAAAATGAAAACTCATCTTTTTTGCAACTTTTATCTGTGGTTCATAAAAGGAAATCTATTTTAACACTGAAAATGCACAAACTTAAAATCCTCCCTCCAGTTACTAGAATCTTCCAGACAGCAAGTGGGGAATTTTTTTTGTTACTGTTTCCAACTTGCAAAAAAAGCCCAACCTCCCCAAATAACTTTATGCAAAATGTTGGAATTTGCATGAGAAAGATGCCCATCTAAAATTACACAGTAAGTTAATAAGGCTTTTAAACCAAACAGAAAAATCCATGGGACTCCTACAGGGAAACTGGGTGTTACACAGGAATGTCATAATACTGCACTGGATGAGAATGGCACTGAGTTCAAAACAACAATGATCAACAGCTCATAGCTCAGCTGACTGCAGACAAATACAACACACACTGTACTACAGCATTTGTTCACTGATGCACAGAATAGATTTCCCAGTCTTGTTCCCTTCTACTTCCATCAATCTTTCTGCTTCCTCCACCTCCGGCTGTTACTGGATGAATGGCATGCGCTCTTTATTCTCATTGTCTCCTTCATGGTCTTCTTCCTCTTCTCCAGCCTCACTTGTCTCTGTGCTGTCATTGGCCATCTGTACGATGAAAGATGAAGGACATCAGAGCACCTTTCACATTGTTTTATTTGTTCTTATTTCAGTTTGATTCATTTGATAAAGTGGCTTTAAGAATGAAAGAAGACATGGTTGCAACATGAAAATACACAGTCTGTCTGTGCAGAAATTTTGCTGACACTACACCACTTCCAGCTAAAATTGTAAGCTGTCCCCTCACAGCTGAATTACACAACTGAATGCTGCTTTGTAGGACAAATGGACTCTGATCTGTGCACTTGGAGCAAACTGGTATTAAAGCTCTCGGACAGAAAATATGACTGTGTAGGAAGTTTACAGAATGTGTGAGACCTCTGACTTACAACTCCTGTTATCTGTTCTTCCAGGCACACGTAACACTATGGTTAACACCAGGTAATGGATGGGATCAGGTCCCACATGAGGCATAATGTCATGAAAACTCAGAGAGCAAATGAAACTTTACAGAGCAGTGGATATGTAGATACTGGCAGAATATACCCATGGCAGTGCAAATTTCAGAGCATACAGGAGTGGGGACAAACTGTATTTCTGTATTTTATTGAAGATAGTAGTAGTAGGTAGTAGGCAATTGCAGAATTTTGTAGTTTAGGGTAGCATTTAAGGAGCACGTGTTTTTTCACATGGGAATACTTATTAGAAACTCTGTAAAGATGTAAGACTCTCCTGTACCTCACCTTGTCTTTGGAGGCACAAGAATGTGGTTACCCGGACAGGCGGTAGTGTTTAACAGCATACATTAGTATGACTAAATTCTCTAACACGCCACCATTACCTCTCTTAGGGCACAAGAAGATTCTTGTATGAGCTTGTAACTATTTCAAAACTAAGGGAGGGACCCATTTACTCTTTAAAGAGAAAGGCAGAGACATTGTACCTTCCCTGTGTGATTACTAGCCCCTACTGGAAATAAACATCTCAAACACAACCTGATTTTAACGGAGAAAAGCAATGCTCTGAAGTTACTTATATTTTTTAATTAACACCCTTTCGTGAAAGTGTATCAAATTTGTTCTCACCTTCTAACAAATGGCTATTGTGATATAGACTATCAAGAGAACAGATAGAATAAATGAATTAATATTGTTATGGATTCTTGTTTACAGTTTTAAGATGCAATTAATCTACAAAATAACATCCAATTTCCATATGTGAGGTCCCAAACGCCTTCCTTTTCCTTGCAGTAATTTTGTATGAGATTTGAAGCCAATTTTAGATTAAGCACAAGTAAGAGCTTAACTGTAATTCCAGGTTCTTTTCTGTTCTTTTGAAACAGAAAATGTCTCGGGTCTGAAAGAAAACATCATATATCAGTATTGATTTGAAGTCAGTTTATCTTCTTTACTACTCTCTCCTACACCATCAGTGAATGTTTAGGTGTGAGCCTCATTTTCATTAACTACTACTCTCTGTAATGATTCAGTAGCATGTTAAGCGCTCCAAATCCAGTGGATCTGAGCTCCATCAAAACCATCTTCCTTCAGGATATTTCTAGAAGGAAGTATTTAGATAGTATACTTCATATATTATTAAAAAAGCAAAAGACATTCCTACCAAAGGTATACTCTGACTTTCGTATGGGAATCGGAAAGCACTTCTGCATTTGTACACTGATGTAATATTGACTGTAGTTTTTTCTGTTCAATCCACTTATTAATACAAGGATGTTGTATTGCGTGAAATGTCTATCTGTTTTCCATCACAGGGACAGAAATAAATGTGGCAGTTTTACCCTGATGTAAGAGTTGCAGACTCATTTTTGGAGAGGCAGATAGCCATTCAGTACAGAAAAGTAACTGCTGGGACTCCAGGAATTACAATTATGTTTTCACTTTGGGTTAAATATATAAATTATTATTACTGGTTTTATTTAGGTGCTATGGATTTAGAAGAAAACAGTGTTAAAAAGAATATTGTAAGGGACATGTCTCATGTCTCCAAAAGTCACTACCATGCTTTAACTTGTGTGACTGTACACCATGCAGGTAGCGCTTTGCACTCACCAAGGGAGTGGGTGCTTTCTCCACATCCAGGATTAGTTTTCCGATATTTCCTCGGTCATGGATTCTCTGCATGGCCTCCTTCACCTGAAAGAAAGATAAGCTATTGATAATTTTCAGACACACACTAAGAGAAGCCTGAATTCCTTCCTTCCAAAAGCAGCATTTAAGGCATGGTATGTGCAAGGTCATTTAAACAGCTGCTTGAAGCAAAACTAATGGTTAAACATTTTTAGTGAGTTTCTAAGACCTGATCTTTGCATTGTGCTTGCATGGGATGTGAGTCTTGATGACAGTTTCTGAATAGCATAATACACACAAAATGTTAACACAGTACAAAAGTAATGGTTAGCTGAGGTGTAGAGAGAAATGTAGGCTCACACAGTTAATCCTTACAGGTTGTTCATTAGATTTTCTCTTTGCAGAATATTTATCAAGAAACGCTACTTTCAGTGAAAGTATGAAATGTTTTTTTAATTGACTTGTGATGTTTTTCAATTAATTTATTTTGCGTTCATATAGAGGGAATGCCCTGTTCAGGCAGTGGCTGTGATTACTGCAATATGATGGTTCTCACTGCGTAAGAAAGTATTTCTTTCCTCCTTTTTTTCCACTTTTTTTCCTCTTTTCTTTTAAATTTTAAATAACTAGTGTCCTACAGATACCACTAAGACTAGACTTTCAACAGCTGGCTGCAATTAGCACATGTGAGAAAGGACCAAAAACTTCTTACTAGTGCACTGGAGAGGAGCTTATTTTGATGTATGACATCTCAGAACTCATGAGAGCTCGGTGTTGATGAATTGAAATTGTGTGCATGTTGCATGGACTGTTCAACGTGCAGCATGCAGACCGCTATTAAATCACTGAAAATTGGAAGATGTCGAGAGTTTCCTCACTGTCATGGTAGGAAACTTCAGGAACTGAAGATGTACACGTAGAGGCTGTTTCATATCCTCATCACGCTATTTTTTGCTGGCAATAACAGGATATGTTGAGACAAGAAAGAGTTTTATGTTAATAGGATCTGCCATATGTGACACAGTTTTATTGAATATTTTAAGAATAATAGCATAGAAGTTTGAAACAATATGCTGACTTGGGAACAGGTGAGTCCCAGAGTACATTTAAAAGCCTGAATTGGGGTCCAGGTACCTAAGATAATTACTGAATATCTAATATAGGAGGAGGTATGAGATTTTTACAATACAAAGTGAATACAGCTTTTGACTTCCAATTAAATTTAATGGATGCTGGGCACAAAATATCTTTACCACCTGTCCACCTTATTTTGAAAGCTGACTGCAGTGAACTCAATATTACAACTTTAATTTTGCGACGTGCTTCCCTCAAATAGTAAATACCAGACATAAAAAAAGTATCTGTTAGAACAAAAGAAATATTGCAGTGCAAAACACAGTGACTTTCTAACTTTGGGCGTAACTGTAAATTAACCTTGGAAAACACAAGCTTCTGAATCCCACTGGATAGAAGGTTGACCTCTAAATGTAGTCCACAAAATCACAATAACTGATGAAGTTACCTTACAGCATAAACAACACCTAACTACCCTGTAAGACTTGTTCTGCACTATGGACAGTATTCCTTTAAGAATATCCAACAAAGACTCTGAAGCAGCAGCAGCTGTATTATTTTTTATTACTCTTATTAGCCAAATCAAGCTTTTAGGAGTCTATAGCAGAGCATAAATAACCAATATAGATGTGACAGAATTGGAGAAATCAGGAAACACACTTACCAGTCCATTGACATTTATTACCAGAACATCATGTGGAAAGCAGGGTATGCAACATTTATTTTAATTTGGACCATATCATATTTAGCACGGCAAATTTGAGAAAATGTGCTTTCCCTGCATTTTTCATATGCACAGTATCAAATTTAAGACTCTGGAGAAAGGTTCAGAAGTTGTTTCCAGGGCATTTCTAAGTAGCTTGCAAATGCAAACAGCAGGTTGAGGCAAAGGGAACAATAAAACCTGTAACAATAATAGTGGCTATGGAATCCAGATGGAGCTATTAAAATATATAAAAATATCTGAAAAAAAGTTTGAAGAGCTGATACTTCATCTGTATATTTTAGTGTTATCTGCAACTTATTTACCCAGCTAGTCAAATTCTGTACTAGTGCAATGCCGTTCAGTACACTATGTCTGTGTTAAAGAGACCCTGAGCTATTTTATAAATGAGTAATTTTTATGTTTACGGCTGCTAACAATCCATTTATTCAACAAAGACTGCAACTACTTGTTTCCCAAGGTGCCTGAGTATTTAAACATCCCCTCTTAATCCTACAGAGGGCAGAAAGCATTAAAAACCTTTGCTATGCAAGTATGGTTAAAGCTTAAGTTGTTCTATGCAAACTATATAAAAGCACTTACTTTAACTGTAAAGATTTAAGTGCTGCATATAGCCTGCCTTTTGTGGAGCGTGGTACGGAGCTTCATCGTAAGTCTGTGCCTGAGTGCACATTACCAACAAAGATAGTGAACCATGCTGCACTTGGTTAAAATCAGATGCAGTCTTACTTAACTGGTACTCCAGTGAGGCATGTGGAAATCCTGGAATTTAATGCAGGTTTTCTGAAGTGGTTGAAGTTTGATTCACAATAAATATCCCTTTTCCAGGAGGAAGGATCAAAAGGGTGTCCCTCTTTTAACAGAATTGCATCCCTCAATTCCTTTTCACCAATTACTCTATATTGTCTGCTATTTGCGTTTGTCAGCTCAAATCCAAGTTTTTCTTTATATGGACACATCAGTTGAATTTCTTCTTGTGCAGTACCATCAGCAGAGGGTTCTTGGATTGGAAATAGTGCAAAGGAGTGTTTACTAATATAGAAAGTTTCCAGTGGAATAAAGGACACAAATTCTGTTGCCCTTTGTTTGCTTTCAGTATAGCTCAGTCCTTAGAAGGTCTGTGTCTGAACTAATGCTAACTACAGGTTTTAGCCTTGAGAGCCCCAAAATGGATGCAGTACGTACCACAGAGCTCTGCACTGGAATCGGGACTATTTATATGCATTAGTGGACAATTAGAAAACGCTTCCACTTTCCATGTTATTTATGTAAGGAAAGTTGGCAAACCAGTTACTGAAAAACAACAGACCCAGAATGCTGCAGAGCCATGCACTGCCCAGTGGATCCAACACAGGCACTCTTAGGCAGCAGTAGAGGAAAATTATTAATAGCAAAGGAGAAATAAAAGGAATCCCAAGTTTGCCTTCTCCCTCAAGCACATTTGCATTAATTCATATTGTAGTCTGATGTGCTGTTTTTAAGGATACTCTAGAGTAGAATCATCTTCCTCTATCTATTCAGTCTAGTGGAAAATGATAGCAAATGCAGGCAAAAGACCTTTTTAACTCAGTTTGAAACAATCTGCATTTGCTTTAGGGAATATGCTTTTATAATTGGAGGAACAATTTTGAACAATGATATTTTTCCCATCCCTTTCAGCTCTACAAACAATACAGTCATGGCTATGTTATCACATATCCTCATTCAGGTGTTTTTCAGCAGTGACAGTGAATCTGGAAATGACCTATCCAATAATGAGATCATCTGTAAAACAACAACAACAACAAAGCAAGGTCTAGAAAGACAAAACCAATGTACCTCAAGGTCCTTTACAAGTCATGCTTACTATGCCCTGTGAGAAACACTCGCGTTCTCATTTTCCACCATAACTCCCCAAGTGCTGCAGACTTAGAGCCATCTACGAGCTCCTTCCTCATACCACTCTGCTGGACCCAAGCAGAGGCACAAGGAATGTAACATATACAGTGTGTAAACAGGAATGCACAGAATCACTGCACTGTGTTAGCATTATAGGCAAAATTTAGCAGCTTTAAGATTTCTTAGAAAATTTTAATCCATTAACACACACTTGCACAGTTACAAAGGTGTTACACTACCAATGCTACCAACACAATTCTTCAAAGAAGCCTGGACACAAACACAGGATAAAAAACCCCACAAGGCTGGCAAAGGCAGCCTGTTGCAAAAAAGCCCGTTCAAGTATATTTTCCTGAGGGGATGTTATGGTCAGGATCTTGGAGCTTCTCTTGAATCAGAGCCATTTCGGTCCATCTGTATTCTGTATCATATCGACAACAGTGACAATTACTGTCAACAGACCTTGGTAGGGGAGTAAGAACAGAAATGCCTTCGTGTTACTGGTCAGAGAATATTCTAAAAGAGGTTTCACGCCAGTTGTGTTCTCTGGAATTATAAAGTTTGACAGCTGTACTAAATCTGCTCCAACAACGCCCTAGTGCCTCTCTTGGAGTACTCCTCAAAAATATCCAGAACTTTGAATATAGTGCCCTCTTTAAAATTTCTTATTCTGCTCCAAATATGCTCATCTTCTCCAGCCTCAAATCTTTTCAAAATCAAGCTGAGCCACTTATCTTAACCAACAACGGTAATTTTCAGAATAGTTTAATACTTCCACCTCCTACCAGACTAGATTTTCTGCCTTCAGAAACAAGCTGTAATAACAAGGCCTCCCTCTAACCGTTTTCGTACAGGTGAAGTATTGCAATAAGTTAGTATTTTTAAAAGTCTACATACAAGCTAAATAGACAAGCAAAGAAAAAGCAAGCTGACCAGGCACACTGGGTTCTAGATTCACGGGACAGCTATCTGCCTTGTCTTTCTACTTTCAAAGTAGAAAGCCTGAGCTCTACAGGCTTTCAAAGGCAATGCAAGTGATGATACACAGTAAAGAATAGGATTTTGGAAATTCTAATGATGGATGTCTGGAATTCCATGTGAGTCTTACAGATTTTTAAAACCTGAATTGAGAAAGCTCAATACTTGTTCTCCTCAATGAGAACTTCGATATAACTGGCTGTGCCAATAGGTGTTTGCAAATTTAGAAATGGTGCCATGGTCAGGGTAATGGCATCCAACATTCTGCTCAACCTCCCTTTACTGATCAATAAGTTAAAATTATTGAATATTATAATCCTGTCCAGTTCATACAAAAGCAACATAAAGAAAACAACAGGAAAAACCTCAGCACATCTCAGGACAATGCTTCAACTCTGTATGTACTTTGGGGCATTCTGTTTGTCTGGTTTGGGTGAGCGTTTATTTCCGTGTTTTGGCATGGGGAAAAGATTAGTCTGTCTTTTACTTTGTGGGTTTTTTTAACGATACCTTTCCAATAGAGTAGGTTGTCAAAATGACTGTGTTACTGATTATATTGGATTTGGGGAATTTGATGTAATTTTACAAGGACTAATTATGTACCTTGAAATTACTGATACTTAGGTCTTGATGCTACCTATTGCCAAAATAAGCCAAAAATTAAGCAATTTTTAAAGTTTGTCTGTGAAATCTTAAAATGGTATTTTTTTGTAAACAATGAAGTTGTCACTGCAGCAAAGAGAATGATTTCAACTAGGCTGTAGCTCTCAGAGATGCCTATATAGTCTCAGTTGATCAAAACAGCTAATTTAATAGTATCACATTAGCTCTAGATATCGTTAAAGATAAATAGCATGGTATTATAAATACAAAAGATTTCCTGTTCCCTGTAGCAATGGGACACTGAATTGATATAGTATCTCTAAAAGAAAGGCAGATTTCCGTATTTCCTTAGCTAATAACCCATGGCAGACTATGATTTGCAAAGTTCTTATTTCACTAAAAGCGAAAGAGAATACCCTGCAGTAACAGCCATAAATTATTTTCCTCTACAAAATACAACACCAGTGTATGCACTGGGAACATGGTGTGATTTTATTGTAGTCATTCTGTCATTAGCAAGCTGATAGCTTTTCTAATTTAAAGTAAGTACAAGCTTGCATAAAAAAACTGATAAAAACAAGAATTATTTTGGTTTCTTACTAGCATTTCTAAAATGGTAAAGTACTAATAATAGCAGAATACTAGTAGTAAAGTACTAATACTGCAACTAAGAAACCAGCTTCTAGAAACTGCGTTATGTCCACAAACGACTTACGTAAGTTTAATGAAGCTCTCTGTCAGCACTCCTGACTAATTGCAATACATTTCTATGTGAGAAATACATGTTCAAAAAGCGTAAAATTAAGCACGTAACCAATCAGACAGGAAAAAAAGATCTTCATACTGAAACTAAAAATAGCAGCCACAATACATTTTTTTACTCAAATAGTTTCTTCAAATCTAAAATAATGAAAACCAACATGTATTTCAAACAGAGCAAGTAACATAATATGCTATCAGACTATGACATCACATTTGGATATCGGCAGCTAGCTTCTGATTACATAGGTTTTCCATAGCTTTTGATGGGACTGTGTAACCCCAGTCCATTTTAAACTGACTAAAAGACTTCCTTCCCTGAAATGCATCTTGTATACCCATTGTACACACACTAGGTTTTTTCCTATGTTCTCCCTGGATTTTTCTTCTTTGTTTTTAGCACTATGTTTTTCACAGGTAAAATTAGTAACTGGAACAGATTTCTTGTCTGGCTTTTCATCTCGAGTCATTCATTTCAGGTCTCCACCTCTACTGTCCTGGTAGTCGTGGCATTGATCCTTCAATTTCCTGAAGCCTGCAACTGAAGTGAGACGAAGTGAGGAGTGCCGTCCCTTACAGAAGCTATCTTATGATTTAACCCTGGATCCACATTACAGAATAAGCTTGAAAACTCTACTGAGACCATGATCACTTTGGAAAGTTCCTGAATACAGATGTTTTCCTGAATGTAAGTCTCACCCTTTATAAATAATATATGCCTGAAACAAATAATTATACTCCAACTTTGTATTGCTACTGTCAAACCCCCAGTTATTTACCCATTTTACTGAAACTAATTTGTTGGCTGTTCTGCATTCGAAATCAAGAACCAACAGTAGTCTCTACTGAGATATTCATAAATGCTTGCTGACGTTCAGTTGTCTATAGAACTTCATTTTGTTATCAGAATACAGCAAAGCAGCCTACTGCTTTATAAATACAAGGCAAAGTTAAATGGAAAATATATTACTAATTATCTGTTGCACCATTTCACAGTGTGAAAGACAAATGGAGCCTGCCTAAGAAATGGATGCTATTTTCAAGCCTTTAGATATTATTTTAAACATAATGATCCATTTCTGTATTTGGCTCGTATAAAGAACCAATCTCAGGAGTAAAATAAGAGAGACTGCGAAGTTGGAACATTAAACTGCTCACTACGCCAATATAACACATCGGGGGTTTTAGGCCCATCTTAGTAATCGGGATGTTTAGTAGAGAGAAACAATGAAGGCAACATGCCATGGAAAAACTTCCTAGTGGAAATGTCAAAACATAACGCTTTCATCATCCTATATGAAGCTGTTCAGCTCAGTAATGTAATGAATTTCATAATTTATTTATTTTTTAAGTAAAGTTATTCATTTACTTCAAAGAAAAAAAAAAAAAGAGAAGGAATTAAAAGACACTGTTGCAACAGGGGAGTGGGTATTCTTCTAATTCCATGAGGTTGAATGCAGTTTGCTGCACAAACTGGCATCTACAGATGACAGTGTCATTTTTGCAATGACTTTCTCTACCCCTCACTCTCAGCTAAGGCAGGCTTATTGGATGGTGGCAGAGGACAGTGTACTTTCTCTTCTTGGGCACCTCTGGTGACAGTGGGTTTCCCCGAGGTATATGAAAGGATTTCTGCTTACAAGAAAGGCACCCTTCATTCCTCTTTTTGGTAAATTAGGCCATAGTACAAAAGGCTAAAGAATCTTATGCCAAGGTTACAAATGTAATCCAAGCCAGAAGTGAAATTAGTTCAATTATCTCGGTATAATCTGTCAAACTCGCCAATCATTCTAATGCTGTATCATTACATGTTGTCAAAAAGATGATCAGCATCCAAATAAAGGGAACGTCCCTCGCCTCCAGATGAGCACAGTGGAACACAGCATTAATTTAGTTTATGATCTACAACTATAATTTTCCCTCTCATTAGTTCCACACCTTTAGGTTAAAAATTACTGTTTATTTTTACACATCATCTCAAAGAAAACTTTTGTCCTCTGTTTTCACACTGAAAATGTCCAAGCCTTCCAGCAGGTGAAGAAGCCATGTTCCCCTCTAGCCATGAAATAATCCCCTCACCCACTGTAACCTGTGCTGCAAAGATCACCCCAAAAAACTTACTTTTCCAGCTATGTCCCTTCCCTCTTTAATCCCTCCCTGATTCTTCAGATGAAAAGCGAAGACGTAATTGGCAACATTTAGTCTCTGCATCTGCCCATCAGCCCGTCTTTTCTGCCCACATCACCTCCTAAGAGCACTTTCACCCACTATTATTTTAAGCACTCACACGATTTTTCCTGTGCTGCACTTACACATAAAAAAGTCTCTAACAAAGACAACCCCAAAGCTGGCGCTTTATGATTCTTTATGGCAATCCCCAAAATGCCAATGATGTCACTACACCCCTCAAATCCTTCCTAAGTCTCATTTGGTGTGTATATGGGAGGCTGAAAACAGCTGATTATTTGAGAAGTAGCTGCCACAGTCATGCGATAGCTATCCCGTGCTCCCTCACCTCCTGGCTCGTACCACCTGATGCTCTTGGGCAGTTTTTGAAGCAGGGATGGTGTCTTCTTAGGGGTGCGTATATCTGTCAACAGAACCCCCACCTGATCATAGCCAAGCCTACTAATTAGAGCTGTAGCACACTGAAACAGTAACAGCACCTTTTAACCACCTGTCATCGTACAACCAATTTCATAGACAAGTAAAAGAGGTGGAACAAAGCACTTTGCAACAGGAAAAAACAGCTTTATCCTGAGGCTGATGTACTTCTGTTATTCAAAGAATATGGGTAGAAAGGAGAAAGCATCCATTTAGCCTGCTTAACCATCAGAAACAGAATCATGTCTTTTCTCAAAAGTTTTGTTTGTTTGTTTGTTTCAACTGTATTGTCAATGCAAGAGCTTTCAAATTTAGAAGAGAAAGAAACAGCAGTAAGGTACAGGCCAAATACAAGAAATACAGAAACTAGCAAAGAGGTTTAGATAATTGTCTGAACATACAGGCATATGCCAGAACTTAAAAGTTACAAGCCCTGGTTCAGAAATAGGTTGGAAAAGACCAAGAAACATTAGATTGTTTCACAGGATCTTTCTAACACTCGATATGGTCTTTGGTTGGGTATTGTGCAGAACAGGTCCAAAAATCCACTTCCTAGTGCTGCTGTGAGCTTCAGTAGATACTAGAAAGGAAAGCACACAGCATGACAGCTACTTTTTGAGAAGAATTTGAAATATTCTGTGTATATGGCCAAATTTCACTCCCTGTTCCACTGATGCAACTTCTCTGACATCACTGGCTTGCACGTGAATGAGAAGAGCAGGTACTGAAAGAGGATAAAAGTCTCAGTATTCCTTTGTCAACTAGTAGTGTTCAATAGGCTTCAATTACTTGAACACACATTCTGTAAATCAGTATTATCCTTCACACATTGTTTTCATGCAGGTCAGTACTTTCCTGGCAGAGCATGAACTTTCCATTAGGAGAACTCGGTATTCTCCTTACGAAAGCCAAGGGAGCTTCCTCCTATTACCCTCGCCCTCATCCTCTATATGCTGCGAAAAAAATAAAGAGAAGTTTAGCTTCTGCATTACTTCCATGCAGGGGCTCTCTGAGAGAGAGAAAAGCTGTCTGCAAGAGCATTCCTTACCAATTAATTCCTCTCTTGCTCACTGTCGTATGTCTGAGAAGCCTGCAACTGCATCATGTCTGCAAAATCACACGGCCAGGATCTCCATGGTGATAGTGTCATGCGGTATGCAAACATCAGCTGGCTAGTCAAGGTTACTTTGGCAACCCAAGTGTCACAGGTAATGATCCAAATCTTGTTCAGATTAATGGAAGAATCCCGTGAATTAAAAACGTGCCCATTTTTCATTCTAGGGCTGGTTCTGTTCTGTTGCTGTTTGTAACAGACACTATTTTAATAAGCCCAGAGCTATCTCCACTAGAATTACAAACACTAATATCAATAATACTTATTTAAGCATCATTTGTATGCAGTAATGAAGAAAAAGATGCATACTGCAGTCTATTCTAGCTGAGACTCCACGTAGGCAAAGCTTTAATATTACAGCTTTCGTTAGTGCTTTAAGGCAACATGATTTTTATTTCAGACTCGCTCCTGTGGTCTATTACAAAGCAACGTTGTCTTTAATATAACTCGTAAGCTGCGCTGTATTTGCAGACGCTCTTCTCTGACCAGGAGAAGAGTTTTCTTTCACGTCATTGGCATATACGGCTTTTAAAACTGAACGCAGCCCTCTCTACAAAGGGAAATCATGCAGCCTGTCTCCATGGCTGTAGCTTTGTTCTATGGAAGGGAGGAAACTCCAGAAACCAAGGATAACAGTTTCTAAACTTGCTGGCAGCTCTGAGGGAAGTGCACTGGTGTACTACTCCACGTAGATTTCTGGCAGGGCATTAGGGTGCCGAAGTACAGAGCGAAAGGAAATCTCCCTTTCAGGCTACATTTGCCACAGCCCTGTTAACACAGCTCAGGCTAAGAGAAGGGACAGAACACGGGCTCCCTGGACACCCTGTGACACAGGCAGGGACCAGGCACTTGGCTCCTCTCCACTGGTGACTGTGTCCTTCTACTCTCGGTGACATCTCTCAAAATATAGTCCTATTTTTTTGCTGGCATATTTGCTCCTCCTCACTAAACTTGCAATGTCTCTGTCAGGTTTATGCAATGTGATGTACTGGAATAATATTTAATTGGAAAACATGCTGACTTTTTTTTAAGGCTTTTTATTTTTTTTAATGAGTTTGCAATACTTCCCTTTCTCAGGCTAAGTCTTCTGCACAAGCTTTTGTAGAAAAGCTGTTTGCCTGGGGGTGATTACTGACAATCACCCTACCATAGACACAGTTACCTGGACAAAACCATCCTTTTGCTGGTAGGGATTATTTCCCCAGGAGAAATGGAATAACCTCTATTGACCACAACACACTTCCGTGGGAATGATCTGCATTTGTGATAGGAATATTTTCCTTGCACTGTGCAGCAGAATAACTAGCAGAAAAGTGCTTGTTGTATTTAATTGATCTAACTGCTGTGACAAAATACTCCAATTGCGTGTCTGCGTGGCACCTGGGTATGGGTATATGGGAGGCTGGCAAACCTGCCATCTGCAATTGCCCTCGACTATCCTCACTTTCCCAGGCTGATTCTCCTCTCTTCCCTACACCAGTAATTCTAAAGAGACCTCTCAAATTCTCTTCGTTCTCCTGGAGGCTGAGGGTATGCAGCACCTCGCAAAACAGATGAAAGCGAAGCATAATATTACAGGATTTTGAATAGGCTCTGTTCCTGCCCATGGTGAATACAGCCAGCTCTTAACATGCAGAAATCAAGCACTGAGAAAAAATGTGCATGGGGAAAACACGGATACAATCAAAATCAGCCACTAAAGTGTTAAACAGTATTGTTAGCAATGATTTTTAGAATATTTTAGACACAGGAATAGGAAACTAACTTGGGTCGTGGAGTCTGTTTCCTTGCTGTGAAACTAACACATCATGTCGTCCTGCTAGTATACATCTAAAATCAAAAACTATGTTATCCAACCCACTTGTTTATGCTCTGTTACACACCAATGGTTTCGCCTGCATAGGTGAAAATGGAAAGGACTTTTTAAATCCCTTTCATTCCTCCATTGCCATTCACAGCTGCGAACAGCAGCTCTGGCCTCTATTTCCTTCTGCTGCCTGTCAGCAAGGAGAGACCTTTTCTCTGGAATACCTTTTAGCCTCTCTGTATGTTGCCATGGTAGCAAGACTTAAAACCAGACCCAAGATGAGAAAAATGTCAAAGGAATAAAAACTGACGCTACAGGCAAATTCTGGCTCTGAGTCCTCCCTCGGCTACTGAAGATATCTATTAAGTTATACATCTTTTAGATGGGAGAGCTACAGCCGCAGAACGGTGCTGTTTTCACTCTTTCCTTATTCATATAAGCTCCTGCTGACGTCAATGAGTATTTGTTTTGCCTCAGTAAAATTCAAGGAAAAAGATTTAAAGCCTTATAATTACAGAATAACCGAGCCAAATCTTGCCAGCTTTTTACTTACAGAGTCAACAGGGATAAAGCAGAAGAAAAGGCAGAACCAACATCAAATTAAATATTTAGAAGTACCAAACATCAGTGCCTAGCTTATCAATTTGGTGGGACCTTTCCTACATGGTAAAAGAAGAAAAGGCATTGAAATTCATCAACAGAGAATTCCAGCAAGTTAGGACAGCACAGGGGTGTTCAGCACTACGGCAGCTAAACACTAGTGTTTTGGTTGCATGGGGAACGCTATAGAAAGAACATCTCTGTAAGACTGTGTGGTATTATCTTAGAAAACACCTGTACAGAGTGAGAAGGAAAGCTATTTTTGATTTAAACTGGTACAGCACAACTTTTCTCAATATCACTTGTTATTAACATAAGGTTGAAGAGAAAGGGAGGCTTTTTTTTGCATTAATACAGGAAATAATTACCTTATTACTTTCAAAGTTAAGGGCTGTTTCTGAAAGGTAGAGATCGGTGAAGAAATCCCTGGAACACACTCAAGCAGAAAAGCCACATCTTGTGAATCAGGATGAAGCTTTAAGGATCCCATGCTGGAATTTCTTTTAGAGCAGCAACAAAGCCAGAACCCAAATTGTCTGCAGCAGTCTGTCCAGTTGATAGCACAATACAATCGTATGGACTCTACACTGAGATTAACCAGTCTGAAGACTGGCATAGTGCTGTGTGGAAGGAATAAAGAACTGTTGTGACAAAGTTTAGAAGTTTCCCAAATCCACTGATGAAAGGGGGATCCCTCTTACATCACAATTCTGGTTGCTACTATACGCCTGTGAGCCAACAAATCCCAGATGCCATCTGAGTCTCTGGGATGGCTGGTAGAAATTACGATAGCATGGTCCCAATTTATACTAGGAAGATGGCTTTAAGCACATCAAAGCCACAAGCAGAGGAGCTCAGAACTGTCACCTTTATGGTACTCTCCTCCATTCTGAGCAATAATGCATCTTACAGAAAGCTGCAGCCAACTGTACATGCAGGGATGCCCCAGACACTCCTGAACCTTGGTATTTAAAAGCGTAGTGGT
This sequence comes from Falco peregrinus, assembly GCF_023634155.1. Lineage (NCBI taxonomy): Eukaryota > Metazoa > Chordata > Aves > Falconiformes > Falconidae > Falco > Falco peregrinus. The sequence goes on from NC_073734.1 coordinate 9,685,483, forward strand.
TCAGATACCACTCTAGGGAGTCTGGTTTGATCCACAGCAGCAGATCTCACAATGGGGAAAATTCCTTTGGCTGCAAAGGAGTTTTGGCAGTCGCGGGCAAAAGAAACAAGCCCTCAGTATTTGGTTAAGATGCAGCAGTCTCCTGCCTAAATTGAATTCATATATCATGTTCAGTTTGGTGTATTCCATCACAATCTGTTGTAACAATTTATGGCAGGAAATAAAGTTTATTCATCACTATGCAATAATAAAAAAAAAAGACATTTTATCTTGTTATGGACTATCAAAGCTCCATGACATCAGCCTTTAAACTCTTGCCTCAGCAACACTGCCCTGTGATCTCTCTGAAAAAAACGTCTGGAGAACAACTGCAGCAACCCACAAATATGTTTCATTTGTTCTCTTTCACATCACCATGTTCTAATAGTTATGACTGTCACCAAACGCACCCCCTCCTCCACCCCTAGAACATGCAGACTTAACTGTAAGCATAACTGCTCTGCGTGGTGGTGTATTGTTGTCTTTCCAACTATAATGCCTAGGCTGTAAAGGTGGATGCTGTTGACCTCCCCTCCACAGCCTTGCAGCAGCAATCCTGTCTGGTTACTTCTCTGTGGGAATCTGGCAAACAGAGATCCCTCTTCACACACAAGTGAAAGATCAGCCAGCCTTTCTGGAACTATATTGTTTCACAGCCATACGAGAACTCCAAGTCTGAAATACTTCCAGAACCACAGCTTTTCACACAGACTGTCTAGACACTTGCAGGACACTATTTAAAGACAGAAGATTTTTTTTTCTTTGACACAGTATTCTGAATTGTCTCTGAGCTAACGAGCTTCGAGGTCTTCCAAGTCAATCCAAGTCTTCTGCCTCTGGGCAAAGGGGCACAACCAGTGCCACTTGGGGGTGGGGGGAACCCAACACACCAGCCTGCCAAATATTAGGCGATTCTTGAACAAGCATTTGTCAAGAATCAATGCCAATTCTACCATGTTTTTGTATACACATGCAATTACACCAGAATATAATGAAATACCAAAGACTGGGCTCTTTTCTGCAGGGACTCTGCTTCATCCGAGCAATACTGGGGATTACGGGGCCCTGACTGCCCAGGTTTCCAGGCACAGCAGACTTCACAGTAATGGCAGTGTTAAACCTTCACAGTGACAGCACTTGAGGGTATTATTTGTGGATTTAACACAGCTTCACTGTATGGCTGTGTGCAAAGCATCTGAATTACATGCCTTGGTTTCTTTGTCTTTTAAGACAACACATAATACTTAGATATTCCAGAGGAATACTGCAGTGTGCTAGTGCCTCAGTCAGGTGGCCCTTTAAACCATACCACAGCTTTAGTGTACAAGCTGTTACAATTTTTTAGTGTTCAGAGTCAAATAACATAAGAGAAGTATTCTAGAAAGCTCAAAGTGCCTTTTCTATACGCTGTTTCTTTTATTCTCTCTAACCAACAGTCCTTGTCATGTTAGAAGCTGGATATTGGTGCAGATGAAACCCTGTTCTGACCTCATACGACTGTTAATATGCTTCAAATGCAATCAAATTAGGGATAATGCAACCTGAGCTCACCCAGGTAAACTGGAGTTTGAGGCATGAATAAAGATGGACATTTAACTCCTATGTGTTATTAGTACTAGTTACTCTGCCTCATTAAAGGATGCGGACCTACACACACCATTTGGGTTTGTGTGCGTACAGAAGAAATAATTTGTGCTATCTCTTTTTTGCTACTATGGTAAAAAAACTAGAGGTTTGGGGGAGGGAATTTTTATTTTTTTTTTACAGTTTTATGTTTAGACCAAAAGCCCTTCCAAATACCTTCTGGAATCCAACAAAATCAAAAACCCACATGTGTTTACTTCCTTGCTCTTTCCCAAGCTTTTATCAGTAACTGTTCATTCAAATTTCTGTTTATTGGCAACAAAACATTTGTGTTTTAAATAAAGGAGACATTTCTTTGTGTGTACCTCACTAGAGAGGATGTGCTTTGTTTTAGGAAGCTGCAAAAGTGCAGAAGACTTTCCAAAAGGAAGGTCCCTTTTTATCTCATATTACCTGACCAGCACTCCATGCTGATGGCCTATATTACTCCCAGCTCATTTGTCTTACAGTCTTGTTCCAGCTCTCTAATCCACCAGCACCACCATTCCATAATTGGATCTTCACAAAAACCTCATTTCTACAATCTTGCTATTCCAGACCTCTCTATAGCTTACCAGCACCACCATTTCTTTTGGTATTTCTCACCAACACTTTCAAACCCAAACTTACAGCACAACCTGCATGACACCCGTCTGTGTCCTTTTTCTGTCCTTTAACCTTCCCTGTTGTGGCCTTTCTTCTCTGCCTTGCAGTAGTAGGGGCCGCTGACTGTGCCTTGCTTGCTTCTACTTGAACCCTGTAATAAGATTCAGCTTCATGAAAACCTGCGCTTCTTCCCCTACCTTTCCCAAATGGCAGATGACTTTTTTTGGAAGTCAGGCACAAAACCTGTGACCAACATGACTTCTGCCACTGTAACTTTTCATCATATTTTCTAAACAATTAAAGTGAGATTCTTCCTTGAGCTCTACTCCGAGATTTTTATTTCACAATATGGGATCTTAAAATCAGTAACTAAAAATCAGAAATTCCTGTCCTAGTTTTCATTACTACTATTGAGAAGAAATTGTGCTCTGTTCCAGAACCACTATTCCAAACCATGGGAACCAAACTTACTGGTTACAAAATACAGTAAACATTCAGTCTCCCAGAAGGTAAAGACATAGTGATTAAAAAGCCTTGACACTGTAATTTCCAAAGTCTAAGAAGCTTCATATACAAATCCACCTACTAGGATCAGATTACAAGAGCACATTATACATTGTGTCTTTGAAAAAATATCCATGTTCTTTTGTAACAATGGATTCTCTCCAATAAAAGTCATCCCTAATCAGTAAACCAATTATGTAAATTCCTGAAACTCACCAAGGTAAATCCCAGAGGCCTCTAAAGATCCAAACAAGAAAATATTTCTCCTTTGATTTCTTATATAACTTTTTTTGTTTCAGAAAGTAGTACCATGAGGATTGCAAATCTAATTATTCGTAAGTCATCATATGCTTTGATTATTCAAAAAGCTGTCAGACTCTACCATTGGGTGCCACTCCAAAACTTCACTAAAATTACACTTAAATAAAACCAAAACCCACTGATATATTAAATTTTAATACAGTTGTAATGTTAGAGAGTGTGATTCATGATTATCCTCAGTAGCTACATCAGTTTACCATAAGATTGAACTAATTAATCTAGGTAAGATGAAAGGTATTTGAATTTATCTTGTTCGCTAGCTGGCAGTTTTACAATATATTTTGCAGTCCTATTTGCTTTACTACTTAGTATTTCTCCTGGCACTGCTAAAAAATGTCTCATTCTAAGCCTATATTAAAGATCTTAACTTTGCCTAAGTACTGCGCCAATGTGATTGCTATAAAAATTGATTCAGTTTACAACACGTTTAATGCTGATGTGTGGCTTAACATTCAGCTTAGCATTACACTGCATTGACTGAAATCAAATTGCTATGTAATTGGTAGCAGGGAGCCAAAGCAAAGCGTTCATGTGATAGAACGTCACTGATTCAGCCGAGGCAGCTTCTAATCGAATTCAATTACACTTGCAAAACAAACAACATGTACACTAGCTACAATAATTCAAGAAAATAGGTGAGAACTTTTATTTTGCTAGCTGCAGGCGAATGTAGGCTTAACTGTAGGAACTCTTAGAATTACACTGGATGTTTTCTTTAAACTGAAGGAAAAGATACAGTATTGCGTTAATGCCCTTTTTCCTCAGGAAGGTTTAAGATCTTTAAGATATTTTACCCAGGATATAACCATACCATATAATAAAATAAAAACCCTCAGGTTCTTCTCAAAGCTGCATTTGCTGATGGTAGGGAATTCACTTTTACACAACCTTTATTCTACTAAACTGAACGCTTTTTAACAAAGATTTGAAGCAGTCCGTGACATGTGAGGCTTTATTTCTTACAGATACAGCCTACATTTTCAAATGGGCGCAATTTAATGCCACATTCAAGGCCTGAACTTTGATAGTCAAACTAGCATATTCAGTAAAATCAAAACAGTGGAAAATCAGTTCTCAGTTGAAGATCTTAAATTACATTGCTTCCTTTTAGAATTGCTTCCTTTATGGCAGTGACTGTAACATACAGATTTGCCCTACAAAATAACTTAGTGTTTGGTCACTCACAGCAGACTAAAATATACAGGGAACTTTAGTATTGACAATCTATCTGCTTTGCTGCCTTGCTGTTAATTTGTATCATTACCTGTAATGAGCAATAATATCATTACTAAACTGCAATAACACATAAAACCTCTAAATTATCACATTAAATTTGGATTATATTATGCTAAGAGATGTCTTTATGCCCAAGAGTAATTTTGCTTTTAAAACTCATCTGTGTTTAAAACTATTGAAAAGAATATATGAGCCATTTTCATTAGGTGAGGATATTTACCTTGATTAATGATTGTCATGCGCTAAAATGAAGTGGTTTTTTGGATAAAATCATTGCATTTTCTTCAGGATAAAATTATGTAAACCAGAAAAGTAAACTTGCTTCCAACTGAAGTTCCGCACTATATTTAGAAAAGGAGAATTTAATCATAGCATGCATTAATGTTGTAATGTGTTATAAGGTCTTAAACCTTTAAGACTTTAAAAGCCACGTAACAGGGAATTTTAGATTATTTGAAAAAAATTCCAAATCAGAACAGCCTGATGATCAGGTGGCATCAAAACAGAATTCTACATGGTATGTGCCCCCTCTGCTATGAAGTGCCCCTGATCAACTTCCACAAGCCTTTGGAGAAACTACAAGAGTCTGGTGGTGAACCCCAAGAGTGGGCTTAAAGCACAACTGTGATATTCATTTTCTTGATATATAGAAAGTAATGAATTAGTCCATGTTGTAATGATCCAGTCATGAATCTTAAGGTATGTAAGGTAGGACTCAAACACTGGAATGCATTGACTCATGAAGTTTAACAGTCAACTGTCCTTCCTAATTACAATCAATGCCAGCAATGGATCATCTGGTTAATATGTAGATTACCTACATAAAACCACAAAATGATCTTATCTACAAGTCTTGTAGATAAGACAGTGGTATGTGCTTTTTGGGGGAGATACTGGCAAAATTATATCAAATAGAACACAAAAATTTTGTCTTCTTTGCAATAAAGAGAATCTAGTAACCTAATTAGACTATTAGTATGAAAATAAAATAAAAATTATGATGATGAATTCTGTGCTACTGCTCATGAGAGTACCAAACAATTCTACCAGTCTGCCAAAACCAGTCATCAACATCATTAGTTGCTGAGAGCCAAACTTGGTTTTGCTGATGAACGTAATAATTTACTTTTTCTTTGGCTATTGTTCCATAGATATGCTGATAAGCAGATCCCAGGAGAACTAGAATGTTCACTTTAGAAAGGCATTTTTAAAACCAAAAAGGCCCAATTAATTTAATTTACCAGAGTTCTGCATCTACTAACAACTAAACATCCTTCTACTATAGGTAAAAGCTTACATCAGCATTATCTTTTCCTAGGCCAAGCATGCAAAATCCCCCAAAAGCAGAAAAATGTGAGCTAGAATATACAGCAGAAATGCTGAAGGCTTAGTATCTAGTGATGTTTCTCACTACAGTAATTCTGCAGTCTCTGAAAGCATCTCATTCCCTTCTGCCTTATTAACCTTTCTGCTCACTGTCAGTCACAGGAGAAGGCCACACAGACCAATGCTGCCAACTCCGCATCATTTTGTCTAAAACGGACCTACGACATTTAAATGTCAGGAGAAATTTCCCTTGTTCTCTCCCACTCCCTTTTGATTCTTTTCAGTGACTCCTTAAGATGGCGTTCTAGGCATTAATTGATTAATGAAGTATTAGACTCACAGATTATAGTCAGAAAAAAACACAAAACAACTAGTCTGATTTTTTTGCACATTAGAGGCCAAAATTCATCCAAAATCATCAAGGATCTCTGTCTGAAAATGGGAGGGCTTCAAAGGCAGGAGGAATCTCAATTATTTGTATTCTGTGTTGTGCCAGACAGAAGGGTGACATCTCAGCTCTCTCAAAGTTGCCAAGTAGACTTCACTATTTCTACCTCAGTTTTTAAAAAATCCTTAGCACCTGGAAAATAGGTCTTTTAAAATTTTAACTGAGACCAAAAAATGTTTCTGAAAGAATGAAAACAACCACTAGGAATTGTTAACACACACCTCTGATTTCTCCTTCCTGATACCCTGGGAGGAAAGCTGAATTTCTCACATTAGCAGTCCCTGCCAGTTGAACTTGAACAACCGAGAGCTTTCTTTCTGAACCAGTCAACTAATTAACAAAGAAGCGTGAGTGGAATTTTTTGACACAGAGGAAAATGCTAGGTTCCATTCGCAGGCTCTGCGGCTTTAACTACACACACTAACAGCGCATAGCACAGGAATGAAATAGCATCTGAATGTGTCTTTGAAAACCTAGTTTCTAATATTTTCCCTTTACTACCTACTATGTATCTAGTGTTTTTCATTTACGGTATCCAAGAGTTCTGCTCTGAGTGACAGAAAACAGTCACTGTTAACCAAATCTTAAGAATTCCTTTATGGTACTACCTGTTAGTGGTACTACCGAGTCTGTGGAACAGGAGATAAAGTATGCATTCTGTTACAATCCATTCAAAATTATTTCTGCTGATAGATGTAACGTGTTGGCATATATTTAATCAACCCGCATGCAAGACTAGGGGAAGACAGGCAGATGCTTCATTGCATTATTAGGTAGAAATAAAAATGAATGGAATGAAGCACATTTGAATCAAGGGTATAAAAGCACATAGCTTTTGTTCTCTCATACTTCACAGAGTCTAGAAATTGTTTTTGAACAGCAAAATGACTTCATGAAACCCTGTTTTCCTGACTCTTGAGAACAGCTTAAATTCTATGACACAAACAGCAAAAATTAAGTGTAAAAGAAGTATGTTAGAGCCAACCATTCACAACAAACATAGAAGAAATTTACTGTATATCACTTGGAGGTATGCACACGCATTGGTGTTTTTTAAAAGTGTCCTTGATGTCTACAGTATATCCCCTCTGCTTTGGTAAAGCTTTCCCTAACTAGGTCTCTGGTTATTGTCTTGCACGGGTACGGTATCACCGTATCAGTTCAATACATAAGGAATGTGTACCAATTTATTACCTAAAAGCCAGCTAATGTATTTCAGTAAGCAGACTACCCCTGTAAAATACCGCTTCTTCACAGGAATGAATCAGCAGCTTGCTCCCTGTTACAGGTTTGTTCTTTTTTTTCTAATAAATGACCAACCAGTTTTCCCCATATACAAACTCCTGTTACTAATTTAATTAACTAGAAGCATTTGACAAGTTTATCTTTAATAGCGCACACTTTCTTGAGTGGAATCTATCAATTCTTCCTGTATTATTTTCCTGCCCGTTCCCCCCACCCTCACATTATCCATCAGGAACCATGTCTACGTGTTGTTTTCCTTTGCCCTGCAGTTACAGAAAGCTATTATCTGTGCAGCACACAAGGGCAAACAGAAATGACAATCTGTCCTGACCCAGAAACACCTATCATGACTCACCACTGCACTTTCAACTTCCAGTGTCTCATGCCTTCTAGAGAAGTATTTTCTGCCTGCGTATCTCCATAACTAATTAATTCTTAGCAGAGTGCTTACTAAGTAGATTAGAAAAGTGCTGTAGCTGTGGGCTGTATTTATGTTAATTGAGAGAGGCTTAGTCTCACACTAGTCAGCCTCTAACCTTTGTAGCAGCAACATTTGAACACAGAATCAATGTTCATCAGAAATATTGCCAAAATACTTTTCCCATGTCTGCTACTTCAGTCCAAAACATTAAGATACCGTTCCCCTGAAATGAAACGGCTTACTGAAATCTGGTAGAAGACATACCATTCTGCAATTAGAGCCCCCAGTAAACACACGGAACCACATAAGCTCATGGAGATGCTGAGATGCAGCTCAGGGGCTTGGCCGTTAAGAGGTCAGAACTGGAAATCAAGAGATTTTCATGCTGATCCATGATCTTTCCACTAACATGCTGCATGGCATCAGGCGAATGAAGATAGCCACCATCTCTTCTGTTATTTATCTATTAAGTGAGTATTATAGCATGAATATTCTCAGCATGCACAAAGGAACATTCTGAAGACTCTAGACGGCAAAGTTGTTTAAACACAGTTATTCAACCAGCAGACTAGACAAAACAAGCTAAATTTCAGAAGCTGTAAAAGAAAATAAAAGAAAGCACAGACCTGAAATATATTACTTGTTTAATTAAATTCCATCCATGTAGCTTGAATTTCATGCAGTTTTTATGAATAACATATAGCAATTGAAAATAACTGACTTCTGCTTACATACTTAACAGACTTAACACGTGAAGTCTTGAATTTCCTAAAACAGCTCATTTACTCAACTGATTTTGCGGTAATCATAGCTAATGTCATGTATCTGAGGCCTTATTACAGAGCCACAGCGCCTATATATAATTCTTGTCTTACTTCTATCTCACTCTTAATAAAATCATAATCATGTTACACTGCCATCAAAAGTGTATGAATCCAAAACCACTACTGGCTTATGCCATTGCTTGCTGATACAGGTAGGAAGGGTAGAATGAGTTACAAAGTGATATGAAGTTCCGTTAAACAGTATTAAACGGGGAAGAAATGTAAATGAAATTATATAGGCATTTAGTAGAAAATAATTCATGTCAGACCAGCAAGGATCCCATAATCAAGCACACACAATGTTTTAGAGGGAAAAGAACTGCAACATGTAATTCATCTCCACTACTTCCATGGTATATTTCACTCCTGTAAGCATACAGCACCAAAATTATTTGGATTTTTAATTAATATTTACTTCAGATAAGCATCTTGGGAAAAATTCTTCACAAAGTCTTTATTAAAAATTACCTTACCCATGATTAAATTTTCATTCATTTAGAACTTGTATTCATTGCATTTAATTTAGTGAGGTAAAATTCAAGTGGAATAGTTTTCCCCTTACTCTTCACAACATCTGAAAGGTATTTTGGCCTCCAACTGTGTATCATTTGATCGTGAACATAGAAACAAACTACCCTGGATTACCCAGGTTTTGCTTCTCAGTCTGCTTTCCCCACGTCTCTATTCTGAAACCTGTTACATCAGTAAGACACAGCTCCTTGCATTTCTGTGCGCTTTGATATTTGCATGAAGCTTGTATGAAACTTGTGTTAGACTTGTTTGTATACAAAGAAACAATGGTGATGTACTGATAGAACATTTAGATTTACTTTGAACTACAGATGTTTATTTTATACAGTCAAAGGAAACAGAACCTCACACATAGGAAGAACAAAGTGTTCTAAGACAGTATCACAGGACCATATATATGCAGAGCTAATACCTGTAAATCAGGAAAGCAGTTCATGAACAACTGCAAATGAAAACAAATTTAAATGAAGTCCTGTCAAAGTAGTACGCACAGCATCCAAACAAGCAGACTCTGCATTGTAATGCTAGAGGAGATAATCACAGCAAAGGAAACACAGACTTGTTCATGGGAGTTTTCTCAGAATGGGTTACATCTCCCTCCTTCTACAATATAACACTGCAAAGAAAACTGTTCTATGCTTACGAAAAAATTATTATTCTCTGTATTTCCATGAGGGTTATTACTTTGGTTACAAATTAACTTGCAGTTTCATCACGTTACTCTAGATTATTTTGCATACCTTGAAGAACAAATACAGGCTCTAAATGCTATAGAAGTTGCTTGATTCAAAAAAGGTGTAGTTTGGTCAGTTAAAGAATCTGTTTTCATCAAGCAGAAGACAGAAAAACCTGCACATACATTATTACATTATCGCTAAAAAAACCAGACACAAGATGGCGTTTAGTATTCATAACAAGGTACCAGCCTGATCTGATATTATTAGATTGCCTTCTTACTATGTTAAAAGTAACTAATGGGTTAATTTTCTCTGTGTCTTACTATAGCGATACATGGAAGGCTTTTTGCCCTAAAGTGAAGATCAGTGAAAGGCATGAATAGCATCTGATGAAATCCAAGTATCTGCTTTAGGGGGTTCACTGTTATTATTCTGCTATCATGGGTTTGAGATTTGCCATCCCCCCTGCCCCAAATACTGTTGGTATTGTTGATATCTAAAAGCACAAGTGGATGAGTTCAGTGGAAAAAAAACCCAAACAAGTTTACAGTACCTGAAACCTCTGAAGCCACAGAGCAGTGCTGTTTTTAAACACCCATATTGTGATGGCTTTGCCCTCCCCAAAGTATGTTGTAAATGCTGTACCGAAAATATTCCTTCATCCAGTTCTTGTCACTGGATTGCAACTTGATAAGGGTGTGATCTGAGATGGAAGGTTTCTACTGTGTTCCTTTGCAGGCTAGTAACATTGAAAGCTAATGCAGAGAACAGTAACTATATGAGAACAGCAATATATGAGAAAACATTTCTTTTAAAGAAGATTATTGTATCAGCAGGTATTCTATAATGTAATCAGTTGCACTGCACTCCTGTAGGTTTAGGTTCTTAAACACAGCTTGGTTTTTCCTTAGGAATTTATCATAGAGGAAAGCTCTGGCTTCAAGACACGGAGATCTCATTTATATAAGAATTCTATTTACAGCTAGACCTGCAACATTCACGTAATTATTCAGCCAAAAAAACCCAACAACCCCAACAAAAAACCCAAAACCCAAACCCAAAAAGCAACTGATAGTGCAGTGATCCTTACAAACTAAATTAAGGTGCATGGCTCATTCCAGTCAAAAATATTCTATGCACTGAACCACGAGGCACAATCATTAGTGTCTTCTGATATTTGTATCAAGATCCACAGGGCCTGAACCTTAAGTGTATTTAGTGCCTTGATTCCAATCCCAGCTGAATGCCACTGTATGTTCCTGGATCTGGGCTCCAGCTGTCACATCTCTATTTAAGTAAGGAGCTGCTGAGGCCATTACTACATTATCGCTACGGAACAACGGCACGGGGTGACGTGCAGTGCCTGCTGTAATATACCGACCTGATCTTGTAATGTCATCAGATTATCCTCTTACTTTTTAGACTAAATAGCAGCTCTATTCCCCAGGTTTCAGAATCTTCATCATTCTCACTGGCCCTAAGGCAGTACAGGTCTTTGATACCATTATTACTATGTGATGGCACACTACATCATTTGCGAGACAAGAATGCAATGAATCCCTTGGCACACAACACAGGATGGTTTTCCATCATCTTACTGGTCACCCATCTGGGCCAAAATAGCCCAAGTCTGAAAACTTCCTGACATACTGTGAGTCCCTTTTGAAACAGGTAGCCTAGTGTGAGGGGCAGGGGCTTATGGGGATTTGATGACATGGACCAGATTTTGTGCTGCCACTTTCCTGTCTGGCAGCTCATGCGCAAGACTTTGCGAGTTTTGTTTCACGTGCTATCAGTGCTACTTTTAACTGCTGTAAATCATCAGAGAACGTGCGTAACTGTTAATAACCCTTTCCACCTTGAGTATATATTTTCTTTTGCAATTATAAAAAGCTGAAGAAAACAGAATTTTAATAGGAAAATGCCACATGGACTTTTTATTGAATGCTAGATTTTGAGAACCTCCAGTTTTCACCCTGATTAATAATCTAGAATCATCTACTGTGTGAAGCCGAAGATTCACAGACCCTCCAGAGAATGCTAAAGCATAAATGCACACAAATTAATCAGAATGAAGAGTAACTAACTGCAAATTAAGGATTAGATGAGTAGTTACCAACAAACAACCACAAAGCTTGACAAATACTGACTGCATACCAATTCTGTTTTAAACTCCACTATTTGTAATGAACTGCAATCTTAACAGACAATCAGTTTTTTACTACAGGAACAATATTTTAAGCATGCACCATCTATGTCTTTTCAACACCTGAACACATAAACAAATAGTTGCAAAACAGCGAGACATTCAACAACAGCTAATTCATTGTATGACTTCACTCATCTCATGATGAGTAATTCCCCAGTTAATTTCCATTTTGAAGTATCTGTGGATTTTGCTGCTGTCTCTCTTTGTTAAACCTTTCTTACATTAATGACTCTAATGGCCTCCTTGAGAACAGACTTGACTTTACTAGGATTTATGGATGTGAATTTGAGATAAAAATCACCCTTCCCAAGCCAACACCAACAGATAACACAGCAATACAAATAATTTTGCTCCATAGCAGTAGTCAAGTCTAGATTCTGATCTCCCTTGTGTCAACCATAATCTGATGCACTGAAGAAAATTAAGTCACTGCTAAGTTTCCATCCAGAATAAATTCTGTCCCACTCTCTCTTCAGACAACTGGTAAATTCATTTAAGCAGCCTGTACTGAAAAGACAGGGCAACCCTGGTCCTAAAACAAAGAGCAGTGAAACCAGGAGTCCTTCCACTGGCTTCCTTTGAAAACAGGGAAAGCAGAACACCAGAAGAGATTGTATCCCAATTAATATGAGCTCATTGACAATCAGACAAACCTTCACCATTCATTAGGAACAGTATCAAGCCAAGTCTGTCTAACAATTTGCAAGCTCTGCTATCTTCGAGTATTATTTGACAATCAACTAGACATCACTTAACATACACTACGTGATAAAGTTATCAGATTCCCATCTGTCTAAACCCTGTATTACTGTCACTTGAAACACTTTAAAACGCAAAATCTTACTGCAATTATAGTATTATTTAATCAGTACATATTCTTTTTAATTCAAACTGTGTACTTTTGCAAAAAGCCCAAACAAATAAATGCTGTTCAAGGAACCATACCAGGCTTTCAGAACTATGATTTATTTGCCGCCCTTCCCCCCCGCTGCCCAGTTCAAGGAGACCTGTTAGACACAAAACCTTTCTCTGGCTGTTCTCAAAAGCACTAGATTGTAAAGCCCTCAATTTTGGGTCATCATGCAAGAAAGTACTCCTGTAGCAACCAGCCTTAAGCAGCAAAGGTGAACAGCACTGCAGATATAACTCATTGTCTTCTAAGACCGCAAAGGTGCTTTTCACCTCTGATACATAGATGGCTACTGCAACTGATCTATGGTTGAAAAGATAAGTATTTATACTGTAATACAGTTTTGGAAGAAAACCAGATGTCTTCTATGTTGGCTTCAGAGAATCTGCATTAATTTGTGAATTGATACTTGCACAAAGAAAGAATACATGAAAACAGATGCAGTGTGAATAAAGCAAGCTGAAGGGGCACGTTGGGGATATGCCTTTCATATATGGATCCAAACTTTTACATATGTGATGATACATTCAGGTTTTTAACATTAAACATTTGGAAAGGTGTCCCATGGTTGAGGCTCCTCTGAATTTTTTTTCCTTAAAATATTTTCATTAATGTCACTTAGTGGATTCAAGGTCATGTCTATGGCAAAATTACCAGTCAAGAGGACAAATGGATTCTTCTGTGAGCATCTGCAGAGGGGTGACATCCTTCCACAGAAAACTATTCATTCATTCATTTTCAAATGCCATGCAGGGAATCCACCTTTCGGCCACTCTCAATTTAAACATATTTAATCTCAATGTTCTTTAACGGGTCAGGACATTTCCTCAGGAAACATCAACAGTAAAACGTGGTCACACTGGTTTATTCTCGAATGAAGACTACTGAGAATCTCCACATGTCCACTTTCATTTGGCCAAAATCAGGCTTACTCAATAGGAAATAGAAAGCAATCAAATGGCAAACTCTGAAAGGGGGAAGATGTTAGAGCCATAAAGTTAAAAAAAGAAACTTCCCAAACCAGAACAAAAATGCATACTAACCTTTCTTCAGTCTGGTTCTACTTGGTCCTCAGCTATGACACATTTTTCTGTGCATCATATTAATTTGAGAGTCAGCCTTAAGTTATTTTTATACCTACAAAAATATGTCCCCAAAATGATAATGGCAAAATGAGTAATATTTCAGTTATACTTTGCAATCGATTAAGGACACCTCTAGTACTATTATATCCCTGAAGATACTAGCCAGACATTTCCTTTGTAAATTACCAGATAGCTCATGGAAAGTGAGCAGGCATGATAAATGAGCTGCAGTTTTCTAGACTGTGCTTTCTAACAGATGTATTTACATATTTCACAATCTACCGGTAGGGATGATACGTGTTACTGCCAAATGTTGGATGAAATGTTATCAAACAGAAGTCTGCCAACAAATTCCCATCATGCTGACTATTAAGATCAGCCTGCCATGTGTAATTTTTCACGTTATGTCCTCAAGCAAGAATTTTTTAAGCTATTGTTACTATTTTAATTATCCTTTTCTTACTCACCGATACATGCAAAGTATGTATTTACATGAAGAAGTTGCAGAATGCCTATCCAGAGACTTGTGACACATTTTTAAAATACTCTGTAAGCTTATTTAATAATAAAAAAACCCACGTGAAAAACCTACATCTGATCCCATTTCTATTTTACACTGCTCTTCAAAGGGCTCTTCCTTTCAGGCAATAGTAGAGGATTTTGTCTTGCATGAGCCAGCTGCTCTTTAAACACAACATCTGATTTCCCTTAAGCAGTTCGATGGTGAGAATTAGCCACACCATGCCACTGGCTGGTAAAACCCTGAGGTGCAACTGAGTTGCTATCAGTGACAGGGTGGCCTTAGGCAGACCTTCTAGAGAAGCAGGAAGAGATTCCCAGGGAAGCTGTCATCCCCTGTTTTGAAAGGAACAAACAAAGCACATCTCATGCTGGACCATTTGCATCTGCTGGACCACGTAAAGTGGTATGTTGGGGTCCACTGGGGCAGATGTAACGACAGCATGAAGAGACGTACAGTTCCCACATTACCACAACCTGAGGCGGTACACACTCTGTCATCATATAACCCAGCCCAGGCACACGCCAGCCCCAGGGAACAGGTAATGCATCCTGCTCCAAGAAGTGTCATAGGCTGCGGAGT